>NC_091297.1:40548849-40573849 GCF_038502225.1 Cherax quadricarinatus | reverse complement strand
GTACAACTAGGTGAGTACACACACACACATGGAGCAGGGAAAGGGAGGACCTAGTAACGGTCATTGAAGAGGCGTGGCCAGGAGCTGATTCTCGACCCCTGCAGCTACAATTAGGTGAGCACACACAAGAATTCAATCGGAAGAGGACCAGGCGGAATTATAAAAGGATCTGTACAGGCCTCAGGCCTGGTCCAGCAACTGGCTCCTGTAGTTCAACCCCACCAAATGCAAAGTCATGAAGATTGGGGAAGGGCAAAGAAGACCGCAGACGGAGTACACTCTAGGGAGCCAGAGACTACAAACCTCACTCAAGGAAAAGGATCTTGGGGTGAGTAAAACACCAGGCACATCTCCGGAGGCGAACATCAACCAAATAACTGCTGTAGCATATGGGCGCCGAGAAGGCACACAGCAGCAAAGGGTCACAGTAGGAAGTTGAACTCAGATGAATCACAGGGATGTTAGGAAGTATTTTTTTCAGTCACAGAGGTAGCAGTGGAATAGTCTGGAAAATGATGTAGTAGAGGCAGCATCCATACATAGCATTAAGAAGAGGTATGATAAAGCTCAAGGAGCAGGAAGAGTGACCTAGTATTGGACAGTGAAGAGGCGGCGCTAGGAACTGTGGCTCGACCCATGCAATCACAACTAAGTGAGTACAACTAGGTGAGTTCACATACACACACACACACACACACATACACACACACACACACACACACATACACACACACACACAAACACACACAGAATGGTTCTGGTAGGGAGGAGTGGGAGAGAAAATTAGGAGAGCTTTCTGAAAAAATGGAGAAAAAGCTCTCTGTGAAATTGGAAAAGAGGTTGGAGAAGGAGACAAAGAATTGGGAGGCACAAGTCGAAACTGCAGTAGCCAAGATAAGGGTCCTAGAAGTTGAGATAAATAGGCTGAAGCGAGTTACAGGGGCAGTGACCAGAGAAGACACAGCATATGAAGCTGCGAGGCCGAACAGGAAGGAAGGAATTATGAATTATGCTAAGGTCATATCAGCCTGCCAAGGAGGGCCAAGGAGTGAAAGGGAAGAACAGCTGGTTGCAGATGGAGAGGGTGATAGGTCGAATGCTGAGGCACAACCATGCTATCAAGAGCCACTGGAAAAATCAAGGGAGAAACTGACCACATACAGGCAGGATCCAGAGTCACAGAGGGTGAGGCAATGGGAGGAGGAAAGGGCAAAATCAGTGTTTATCCATGGACTTCAGGAGAGAGACAAAAGGACACACACTGAAAGGCAGCAGGAAGAAAGAAAGGAGATTGAGAAAATCATCACGGAAATAGGTGAAGAGATGGATGAGATTGTAAATTTTCAGAGAATAGGGGGGTACTCGAAGGGGAGAAACCGACCAATCAAGCTGATTCTCAGGACGGAAACAGTGAGGAACAGGATTCTCCAAGAGAAAAAACGATTCAAATACTCGGAAGAGAACAAGAGGGTGTTCCTAGACAGAGACAGAACACAATCAGAACGACAGCAGCTGAGGGAGAGAACAAAAAAGCGAAAGGAGCTAGGAAAAGAGACAAAGATGGAACCAGCAGAGGTCAGTCAGAGCAGAACAGAACAGCAAGGGCAAGCACACACACAACTATTCTCAGAACCATGCAACCTATCACACCATCCCAACACACACTACAATCCATACCCACAGCCTCCACCCAACACCGAGCTATAGAATCCCACAGTATGCTACCAGGTCTCCCACCCTCACAGGCCCCCCAAACCACAGTGTTGGAAAGGAAACTGAAGGTATGGTACACAAACGCTGATGGAATAACAAATAAGTGGGAGGAGTGGCATGAAAGAGTCAAAGAGGCATCACCGGACATCATAGCTCTCACAGAAACCAAGCTTACAGGTATGATAACAGATGCCATCTTTCCAATGGGATACCAAATCCTGAGGAAAGACAGAGGGAACAGGGGGGGTGGAGGAGTGTCATTGCTGATCAAAAATCGCTGGAATTTTGATGAGCTGGAGAGAGGAGACAGCGGAGAAGAAAGTGATTACATAGCGGGAACGCTTCACTCTGGAGGTCCCAAGGTGGTAATAGCAGTGATGTATAACCCACCACAGAACAGCAGGAGGCCAAGGCAAGAGTACGACGAGAGCAATAGAGCGATGGTTGACACACTGGCTAGAGTGGCCAGAAGAGCTCATACATGCAGGGCAAAGCTCCTGATCATGGGTGGCTTTAACCACAAAGAGATCGATTGGGAGAACTTGGACCCGCAGGGGGGCCAAGATACATGGAGGGCTAAGATGATGGAGGTGGTACTGGAAAACTTCATGTACCAACACGTAAGGGACACTACAAGAGAGAGAGGAGAGGATGAACCAGCAAGGCTGGACCTAGTATTCACCTTGAGTAGTGCAGTTATCGAGGACATCACATATGAAAGACCCCTTGGGGCCAGTGACCATGTGGTTTTAAGCTTCGAATACACAGTAGAGCTACAAGTGGAGGGAGAAGCAGGAAGGCCAGGACGAATGAAGCCAAACTACAAGAAAGGGGACTACACAGGAATGAGGAACTACCTGAACGGGGTTCAGTGGGACAGAGAACTGGCAGGGAAGCCAGTTAATGAGATGATGGAATATGTAGCAACAAAATGCAAGGAGGCTGAGGAGAGGTTTGTACCCAAGGGTAACAGGAATAATGAAAAAGCCAGGATGAGCCCATGGTTTACCCAAAGGTGCAGGGAGGCAAAAACCAAGTGTGCTAGGGAATGGAAGAAATATAGAAGGCAAAGGACCCAGGAGAATAAGGAGAACAGTCGTAGAGCCAGAAACGAATATGCACAGATAAGAAGGGAGGCCCAAAGACAATATGAAAATGACATAGCAGCGAAAGCCAAATCTGACCCAAAACTGTTGTACAGCCACATCAGGAGGAAAACAATAGTCAAGGACCAAGTAATCAGGCTAAGGAAGGAAGGAGGAGAGACAACAAGAAATGACCGTGAAGTATGTGAGGAACTCAACAAGAGATTCAAAGAAGTGTTCACAGAGGAGACAGAAGGGGCTCCAGAAAGACGGAGAGGTGGGGCACACCACCATGTGCTGGACACAGTGCACACAACCGAGGAAGAAGTGAAGAGGCTTCTGAGTGAGCTAGATACCTCAAAGGCAATGGGGCCAGATAACATCTCCCCATGGGTATTGAGAGAGGGAGCAGAGGCGCTATGTGTACCCCTAACAACAATATTCAATACATCTATCGAAACAGGGAGATTGCCTGAGGCATGAAGACAGCAAATGTAGTCCCAATCTTTAAAAAAGGAGACAGACATGAAGCATTAAACTACAGACCAGTGTCACTGACATGTATAGTATGCAAAATCATGGAGAAGATTATCAGGAGAAGAGTGGTGGAACACCTAGAAAGGAACGATCTCATCAACAGCAGCCAACATGGTTTCAGGGACGGGAAATCCTGTGTCACAAACCTACTGGAGTTCTATGACATGGTGACAGCAGTAAGACAAGAGAGAGAGGGGTGGGTGGATTGCATATTCTTGGACTGCAAGAAGGCGTTTGACACAGTTCCACACAAGAGATTGGTGCAAAAACTGGAGGACCAAGCAGGGATAACAGGGAAGGCACTACAATGGATCAGGGAATACTTGTCAGGAAGACAGCAGCGAGTCATGGTACGTGGCGAGGTGTCAGAGTGGGCACCTGTGACCAGCGGGGTCCCACAGGGGTCAGTCCTAGGACCAGTGCTGTTTCTGGTATTTGTGAACGACATGACGGAAGGAATAGACTCTGAGGTGTCCCTGTTTGCAGATGACGTGAAGTTGATGAGAAGAATTCATTCGATCGAAGACCAGGCAGAAATACAAAGGGATCTGGACAGGCTGCAGACCTGGTCCAGTAATTGGCTCCTGGAGTTCAATCCCACCAAGTGCAAAGTCATGAAGATTGGGGAAGGGCAAAGAAGACCGCAGACGGAGTACAGTCTAGGGGGCCAGAGACTACAAACCTCACTCAAGGAAAAAGATCTTGGGGTGAGTATAACACCAGGCACATCTCCTGAAGTGCACATCAACCAAATAACTGCTGCAGCATATGGGCGCCTAGCAAACCTCAGAACAGCATTCTGACATCTTAATAAGGAATCATTCAGGACCCTGTACACCGTATACGTTAGGCCCATATTGGAGTATGCGGCACCAGTTTGGAACCCACACCTAGCCAAGCACGTAAAGAAACTAGAGAAAGTGCAAAGGTTTGCAACAAGACTAGTCCCAGAGCTAAGAGGTATGTCCTACGAGGAGAGGTTAAGGGAAATCAACCTGACGACACTGGAGGACAGGAGAGATAGGGGGGACATGATAACGACATACAAAATACTGAGAGGAATTGACAAGGTGGACAAAGACAGGATGTTCCAGAGATTGGACACAGTAACAAGGGGACACAGTTGGAAGTTGAAGACGCAGATGAATCACAGGGATGTTAGGAAGTATTTCTTCAGCCACAGAGTAGTCAGTAAGTGGAATAGTTTGGGAAGCGATGTAGTGGAGGCAGGATCCATACATAGCTTTAAGCAGAGGTATAATAAAGCTCACGGCTCAGGGAGAGTGACCTAGTAGCGATCAGTGAAGAGGCGGGGCCAGGAGCTCGGACTCGACCCCCGCAACCTCAACTAGGTGAGTACAACTAGGTGAGTACACACACACACACACACACACACACACACACACACACACACACACACACACACACACACATACACACACACGCACACGCACACACACACACACACACACATTGCCAGACTCACACATACACTCCCCCCCTCCCCCACCGACATCTCACTCCTTCACCTGATCCCTCCCCTCCCTCTTTCACCCTCCCCCTTCCCACCTCTCCCTCCTTCCGCCTCTCCCTCTCCCACTCAACCACTTGCTTCACTCTCCTTCCCACTCCCCCTCCCCACTACTCTCCCACATAGCCACAGTTCCTCCTCTACCTCTCCCCCCACACTCTGACATACACAATACTAACCTAACATACAGAATTACATAGGTCTCCCACTCTGAGGCAATCAGGATAAAACAAAAATGGGTTGCCAGAGAGCAACAAGAAAAACCAAGGGACAGGAGGAGGAAACTGCAAGGGAAGATTGGGCAGCAGAGCTCACAAAAAGGGAACATGAATGGGAAAAGAAACTAGAAGAACTTAGCATGAGAATGGAAGAGAGGATAGACATGGAAAGCAGGAAGTGGGAGGTGCAAGTCAAAGCAGCAGAGGCCAGGATACAGAGTTTAGAAGAGGAACTGAAAAATCTGAAACAGCCTAAAGAACTAAAGAACATTTTGGGATTGACAACAGAGACTGCTACCTCAGTCACAAATAAGGGGACTGTAGGTAAAGAAGGAGCAAAACTGCATGTAGAAGCTCAATCAGTGGAGACTGTAGTAAATGAAAGAGCTAAGCTATATGTGGAGGCCCTAACAGACCACAGCAGAGCCCAGGGAAAGCTGAGAAGGGAAAATGACAGGCCACTGAGCCCAAGTACATTAGCTAGTGAAACTGAAGAAAGGAAAGCTGCAATGGAGGAAATCAAATTGAATGAGGGGATACACAGGGATATGCAGTGGGAGCATGAAAGGGTGAGGTCAGTCTTTGTGTATGGGCTCCAGGAAGTTGAAGGGGAAACATATGAAGCAAGAAAACAAGGGGAAAAAAAGCAATTGAAAGCATCATGAAAGCAATAGGAGAAGACGACATGACCCAGATGGAAAATTTTCAGAGAATAGGGGGGTTTGTAAAAAAAAGAACCCGGCCAGTGAAAGTGACCTTCAAGGCAGAATCGACTCAGAAGAGGATCCTGCAGGAGAAAGCACGATTGGGTTGGTCAAATGTTTGTTATTGGGATGATTTGTAAAGGACCTGCCTAGTATGGGCCAACAGGCCTGCTGCAGTGTTCCTCCTTTCTTATGTTCTTATGTTCTTAAGGGACATGCCAGCATACAGGAAGGTGTATCTCGACCGCGACAGAACACAAGCAGAAAGGAAGAAACAGAGAGAGATGGTACAAAGGCGAAAGGAAGAAAGAGAGAGGATGGAGAAGACAGACAGGAGATCACACACACAGGAAGATCAAATAGAGCCTCCCTCACAACTTCCTATAGAAGCCTCTCAACCAGGTCAACCCCAGTGCAACCAAACACTCTAAACCAAAACACCCATGCCACATCCAATGCCCCCACCCACTGCATTACAAACTCCACCCCCACAGCAACTACCCATAGTTCCTTATCAGGTCTCCCACTTCCCCAACCCCAATACACCTCCCAGACCAAAATCTTAGAAAAGAAGTTGAAGGTGTGGTATACAAATGCAGATGGAATAACAAATAAGTATGAGGAGTGGCACGAAAGAATCAAGGAGACATCCCCAGACATAATAGCACTCACAGAAACAAAACTCACCAGAATAATAACAGATTCAATCTTTCCATCCGGATATCAAATCCTCAGAAAAGACAGAGGGAGGAGAGGGGGAGGAGGAGTTGCACTGCTCATTAAGAACCAGTGGGGGTTTGAGAAAATGGAAGGAATGGATGGCACGGGCGAAAGGGACTACTTAGTAGGCACAATCCAGTCAGAGGGACATAAGGTGATAATTGCAGTAATGTACAACCCACCACAGAACTGCAGGAGGCCAAGAGAAGAATACGATGAGAGCAACAGAGCAATGGTCGACACACTAGCCGAGGTGGCCAGGAGAGCACACATGGGGGGAGCAAAGTTACTAGTTATGGGTGATTTCAATCACAAGGAGATTGACTGGGAAAACCTGGAGCCCCATGGGGGTCCCAAAACATGGAGAGCCAAGATGATGGATGTGGTGCTGGAAAACCTCATGCATCAACATGTTAGAGACACTACCAGAGAGAGAGGAGAGGATGAACCAGCATGACTGGACCTTGTATTCACCTTGAGTAGTTCTGACATCGAGGATATCAGGTATGAAAGGCCCCTGGGAGCTAGTGATCATGTGGTTCTGTGCTTCGACTACATAGCTGAGCTCCAAGTGGAGAGAGCAGCAGGAATAGGGTGGGAAAAACCAAACTACAAAAGGGGGAACTACTCAGGCTTGAGGAACTTCTTTCAAGACATTCAGTGGGAGAGGGAACTGACAGGAAAACCAGTACAAGAAATGATGGACTATGTGGCAACAAAATGCAAGGAGGCAGAGGAGAGGTTTGTTCCCAAGGGAAACAGAAATAATGGGAAGAACAGAACGAGTCCTTGGTTCACCCAAAGGTGTAGGGAGGCAAAAACTAGGTGTACTAGAGAATGGAAAAGGTACAGAAGAAAGAGAACTCAGGAAAATGAAGAGATTAGCCGAAGAGCCAGAAACGAATATGCACAGATAAGACTGGAGGGTCAGCGGCAATACGAAAATGACATAGCATCGAAAGTCAAGACTGACCCGAAACTGTTGTACAGCCACATCAGGAGGAAAACAACAGTCAAGGACCAGGTAATCAGACTGAGGAAGGGTGATGGGGAATTCACAAGAAACGACCGGGAGGTATGTCAGGAGCTCAACACAAGATTTAAAGAAGTATTTACAGTGGAAACCAGTAGGACTCCAGGAAATCAGAGCAGGGGGGTGCACCAGCAAGTGCTGGATGAGGTACATATAACCAAGGAGGAGGTAAAGAAGCTGCTATGCGAACTTGACACCTCAAAGGTGGTGGGACCAGAAAACATCTCTCCGTGGGTCCTTAAAGAGGGAGCAGAGACATTGTGTGTACCATTAGCGAAGATCTTCAACACATCATCTGAAACTGGGCAACTCCCTGAGGTATGGAAGATGGCAAATGTAGTCCCAATTTTTAAAAAGGGAGACAGACATGAGGCACTAAACTACAGACCTGTATCACTAACGTGTATAGTATGCAAGGTCATGGAGAAGATCATCGGGAGGAGAGTGGTGGAGCACCTGGAAAGAAACAAGTGTATAATTGACAACCAGCATGGTTTCAGGGAGGGAAAATCCTGTGTCACAAACCTATTAGAGTTTTATGACAAGGTGACAGAAGTAAGACAAGAGAGAGAGGGGTGGATCGACTGCATTTTTTTGGACTGCAAGAAGGCCTTCGACACAGTTCCTCACAAAAGGTTACTGCAAAAGCTAAAGGATCAGGCACACATAACAGGAAAGGCACTGCAATGGATAAGAGAATACCTTACAGGGAGGCAACAACGAGTCATGGTACGTGATGAGGTGTCAAAGTGGGCGCCTGTGACAAGCGGGGTTCCACAGGGGTCAGTCCTAGGACCTGTGCTGTTCTTGGTATATGTGAATGACATAACGGAAGGGATAGACTCAGAAGTGTCCTTGTTTGCGGACGATGTGAAGTTAATGAGAAGAATCAAATCGGATGAGGATCAGGCAGGACTACAAAGAGACCTGGACAGGCTACAAGCCTGGTCTAGCAACTGGCTCCTTGAGTTTAACCCCGCCAAATGCAAAGTTATGAAGATTGGGGAAGGGCAAAGAAGACCGCAGACACAATATAGTTTAGATGGCCCAAGTTTGCAAACCTCACTCAAGGAAAAAGATCTGGGGGTGAGTATAACACCGAGCATATCTCCTGAGGCGCACATCAATCAGAAAACTGCTGCAGCATACGGGCGCCTGGCAAACCTACGGATAGCGTTCTGATACCTCAGTAAGGAGTCGTTCAAGACTCTGTATACCATTTACGTCAGGCCCATACTGGAGTATGCAGCACCTGTTTGGAATCCACACCTAGTCAAGCACGTCAAGAAATTAGAGAAAGTGCGAAGGTTTGCAACAAGACTAGTCCCAGAGCTACGGGGATTGTCCTACGAAGAAAGGTTGAGGGAAATCGGCCTGATGACACTGGAGGCCAGGAGGGTCAGGGGAGACATGATAACGACATATAAAATACTGCGCGGAATAGACGAGGTGGACAAAGACGGGATGTTCCAGAGAAGGGACACAGACACAAGAGGTTACAATTGGAAGTTGAAGACTCAGATGAATCAAAGGGATGTTAGGAAGTATTTCTTCAGTCATAGAGTAGTCAAGCCGTGGAATAGCCTAGAAAGTGAAGTAGTGGAGGCGGGAACCATACATAGTTTTAAAGCGAGGTATGATCCTCTCAAAGAGAGAGAGGATGAAAAAGGAGAGCAGAATAATCCAGGATCTAGTAGCAAATCAGTGAAGAGGCGGGGCCAGGAGCTATGGCAAGAAGAGCTCACTCCAGCAGACTCGACCCCTGATGGAAACCACAAATAGAATATAAAATACTGCGCAGGGAATAGACGAGGTGGACAAAGACGGGATGTGAGTGAATCAAAGGGATGTTAGGAAGTATTTCTTCAGTCATAGAGTAGTCAAGCGAGAGAGAGGGGTGGGTAGATTGTGTTTTCCTAGTGGAATAGCCTAGAAAGTGAAGTAGTGGAGGCGGGAACCATACATAGTTTTAAGTTCTAGGCGAGGTATGATAAAGACTCTCGTGAAGTTGATGAGAAGAATTAAATTGGACGAGGATGAGGGACTGCAAAGACAGTCCAGCAACTGGCTTCTCGAATTCAATCCAGAGAGAGGACCTTGGGGTGACCATAACACCTAGCACATCACCGGAGTAGCCTGGCACCATACATAGTTTTAAGAAGAGGTATGACAAAGCTCATGGGGCAGGGAGAGAGAGGACCTAGTAGCAATCAGCAAAGAGGCGGGGCCAGGAGCTATGTATCGACCCCTGCAACCACAAATAGGTGAGTACACACACACACAGACACACACACACAGACACACACACACACACACACACACACACACACACACACACACACACACACACACACACACACACACACACACACACACACACACACACACACACATATATATATATATATATATATATATATATATATATATATATATATATATATATATATATATATATATATATATATATATATATATATCTACAAATGTGTGTATGTGCATAAATACCACAGTGAATATTAGCAGTGCAGAAATACATGAACGCTTTCATTTCTTAAGCCATTTGTGTCCAGGTGCTGCGTTACCGTAAAGCCAAAAGCCTTTGACTGTACGTTGACTGTTTATTAAGAAGTCTGTTAGCATTATTCTCAGGGTTACGGTGAGCGAATCCACCTTGAGAATGCACGTGTGGGGAGTCTGCTTTTCAGCATTCATCACTAGCGCCTATAGGTGATACCCGGAGTTGGGTGCAGCAGCAATGTCGATGGGAAAGTGAATGATAACTAGAAACGTTGGCAGTCGATTAGAATAGATCGTGATGTGGTTGCTCACGTAGACACCGCCAGGATTTAGGTGCACCTGTGGTTGGAGCTGCAATGAACTAAATACGCAGCCTCGCTCCTACACACATCTTCATGCATGTAAAAATCTCTAAGTCACACGCTGCGGAATGCGTAGGTCGTTTTTGCATCCTAGATAGACTGCCAGTATTGAATCGCCAGGGTCCTCCCTCTTTGTACGCTTGAGCTGGCCAGTCTTTAGATTTTTTTCTTGGCTTATTTACGAGTTTTAATTTGAAAATTAAAGTTTAAAAAAGAATAAATATTTACTAAATTTTTTAAATGGTACTGCAAAATGAACGATAAAAATATTACGGAACAGAAGACGGAGAAAAGAGATTCTGTGATGAAATCTTTGAAGTGGATTTAGAGAAAAAGTTCTTTGGGTAATTAAATATATATATATATGTCGTGCCGAATAGGTAAAACGTGCGATTTTGCCTTAAATAGCAACGCTCTACTAGCCGAATAAAGCAAGCGAATATTTGTGTATGCAATAATTTCGCAAAAATCATTCTGAACCTAACGAAAAAAATATTTCATTGTGTTTGTTTATTATTAAATTATTGTAAACTTATGTAAAATATATTTAGTTAAATTGGGCTAAATTAAATTGCGCTTGTTATAATAAAGTTAGGTAAGTTTTTGTTCTTTTCTGGTTCTTTTGGAGTATGGGAGCTGGAAAACTGTGGAAGTTGGAGGAATGAAAGAATGAGAGAGCTAGAAGAGTGTGGGAGTTGAAAAAATGAAGGAGTTGAAAGAATATGGGAGCTGGGTAAGTGTGGGAGTTGGAGGAGCGTGTTAACTGGGGAGTGGTGGGGGGGGAGGAGGTAAGAGAGACTGAAGAAACAGGAGTTTGAAACATTAACAATATTAAGGAGGAGTGTGAGTGTTGAAGGATTTACTTCGAATGGTACTTGAGTGATACAAGATTAACATCAAACTTAAATGGGGCCATAATATTCGCGAATTTAAAACAGTATTCAAATTTTTTTAAAACATTTTATGCCTAGCACTTTTAGTAGATTTACAGCTTTAAGCCAAACATAAAATTTCTGAAACTTCACTGGTCAATAAAATTTTATTTTATTTTCTCATCAAAGATATTAACACAATTTTTCTGAGCCCGTTTAAGAAGCTGATTCCGAAAATCTGTTATTATTTATTCCCCCGCATGTCTAGCTTAAAAGTAATCAGTCATGTACTTTAACACAGTAATAGGCTTCATGCGCTTGTTAAATGCGTATAAAGCAAACATTATGAAAAAGAAATGTCCAAGAACTTAAAACATAGAGGGTACTATAGTCTCATGTAAACGTTGACTGGAATATCATGGTACAACATCCAGCAGTAGTTTGTAATCATAATTTCATTTCAGAAACAGAGGCAGCTATTATCTATAGCCTAAATGTCTTGCTGGACGTGTTCATCCTGCTCATCTCTCATAACCCCAAGATTCTTGGGAAAACAATCTAGTTACGCTGGAGAACAGCTTTCAGACTCCGCTCTGAAGAATTGATAAAAAGCTGCCAGTCAGATGCTACATGTTCTTGTGATAAATTCATGAAAACTTCATTGCATCACGGCAATACCTGAGTGAACCGTCTACCATAAAGAATGTCGCCAGTTTAGCATTCTGATTCCGACAGTGACACACTGGAATGTTCTTAGGAAAGAGTTTCTGCTTGAGTCTCGAGGCACGACGCTCCTGCTTTCTCATTAGAGAGAGATAGCTTTTTAACAAAGTCATTTAACTAATTTTATGCAAAAACTCTTGGACTCCAGTTCCTCTCCAAGAGTCTACCACTCAGGAGGGGTAAAAGGCCCTGGATCTCCGCAACTCCGTCAGCTTCAATTTCATTTTTAATAAATTCTAGTCCATAAACCGGAGGAAACGGGTTAGGCAACGTGTTGAGGGACTTGTCTTGTCATCCCGAATACCACTCAAATGTTTAACAAGAAAAATTCAGAATTTTTTTTCTGTTTTTGAAGAAGAAGAAGAATTAAAGATATAACCCAGTTTGAGTGCATACTCCGCAAAACTGAATGGTAGAGAGAAACTGATAGCACTTTTGAAATAAGCGTCACAAAATCTATACAGACCACGAAAACTTATGTCTGTTGAAAATTCTTTGTTGATCAGTGACCAGTGAAAAACAGAAAAGTACATTTTTAAAATTATATTATCAATAACAAATATATATAATATATATATATATATATATATATATATATATATATATATATATATATATATATATATATATATATATATATATATATATATATATATATATATATATATATATATATATATATATATATATATATATATATATATATATATATATATATATATATATATATATATATCTGTTTTCTCATCAATGTTTATGAGAGCTTTACGTATTTGTAGTCCAGAGTTTATAGATGAGGAAATATCCAAAATTTATGAAATAGGTAATAATTTGAAATACCAAAGAAACGTAATTGATAAATCTTTTAAAATTGCTAGAAATACTTTTTACAATCCAAAAAGGGACAACAAACCTGATTCAACTAAAAATATGTTGGTTCTCCCTTACCATGAAAACTTGGTTGACATGCCTTCTCTTCTTAAGACTTTTAATATCAAAGTTGTATTTAAAAATCTTGATACAGTAAAAAAAACTTTTGGTAAAGAATCCCCCCCCAAAATGCTGACGGATGTGTCTATAAGATTCCTTGTAAAATTTGCGATAAAGTTTATTACGGTCAAACTGGTAAAAGTCTCTAACTAAGATTAAAACAACATAAATATAGCATTAGGACTGGACAAGATTCCAATGCTCTATTTATTCATGTGAGAGATTTTAACCATCCAATTGATTTTCAAAAAGGTGAGAAAGTAGTATCAAGCAAGTCCATGGTCGACAGGAATATAATTGAATCTTGTTTCATAAAAAGCAGTTTTGACAATAATATGAATATTTCCTTTGGTTTATATAAATTAGATCCATTTATAATTAATAGAATTTGGGAAGAATTTAATAATACATTGAACAAATAATAAATTTTGAAATTCTTAATTCTTGGGTAGAATAGTTTGTTGGTGGGTTGTGTGAAGGACCTGTCTAGTTGGGCCAGCGAGTCTGCTGCTGTGTTCCCTTTCTTATGAGTCGCACGTCAGGTGTTGCTTTGTTGTGGGATGCGATAGTGAGGTGTGGGCTAGACCCTTTATATGCCTTCCTTTCATGCATTACTTTCATTGTTCCTTGATAATGTGAGTAGTCACGAAAGCGCTTGGAATTCCTTATTCTTTCACAGTGGTTGTTCTGCATATTCTGAAATCACCTGTTTACTGTGATCTTATTGCAGTATATATATATATATATATATATATATATATATATATATATATATATATATATATATATATATATATATATATATATATATATATATATATATATATATATATATATATATATATATATATATATATATATATATATATATATATATATATATATATTTACATATATATATATATATATATATATATATATATATATATATATATATATATATATATATATATATATATATATATATATATGTGTGTGTGTGTGTGTGTGTGTATATATAGGTATGATATAGCACGTAATGAAAGTAGTTTGTTAGATTATGTATTGGTGGATAAAATGTTGATGGGTAGGCTCCAGGATGTACACGTTTATAGAGGGGCAACTGATATATCGGATCATTATTTAGTTGTAGCTACAGTTAGAGTAAGAGGTAGATGGGAAAAGAGGAAAATGGCAACAACAAGCAAGAGGGAGGTGAAAGTGTATAAACTAAGGGAGGAGGAAGTTCGGTTGAGATATAAGCAACTGTTGGCAGAAAGGTGGGCTGGTGCAAGTATGAGTAGTGGGGGGGAGGGGGTTGAAGAGGGTTGGAATAGATTTAAAAATGCAGTATTAGAATGTGGGGCAGAAGTTTCTGGTTATAGGAGGGTGAGTGCAGGAGGAAAGAGGAGTGATTGCTGGAATAATGAAGTAAAGGGTGTGATGAAAGAGAAAAAGTTAGGTTATGAGAGGTTTTACAAAGCAGAAGTGTTATAATAAGAGTAGAGTATATGGAGAGTAAAAGAAAGGTGCAAAAGGAGGGCATTTGATAGAGTAGGAGAGGCACTGCCAAGAAATTTTAATGTAAATAAGAAAAAAATTTGGAGTGAGTTAAACAAGTTAAGAAAGCCTAGAGAACGAATGGATTTGTCAGTTAAAAACAGAGTAGGGGAGTTAGTAGATGGGGAGATGGAGGTTGTGGGTAGATGGCGAGAATATTTTGAGGAACTTTTAAATGTCGACGAAGAAAAGGAAGCGGTAATTTCGTACACTGGCCAGGGAGGTATACCATCTTGTAGGAGTGAAGAAGAACAGGATGTGAGTGTGGGGGAGGTGCGTGAGGCATTACGTAGAATGAAAGGGGGTAAAGCAGCTGGAACTGACGAGATCATGACAGAAATGTTAAAAGCAGGGGTAGACATAGTGTTGAAGTGGTTGGTATTTTTGTTTAATAAATGAATGAAAGAGGGGAAAGTACCTAGGGATTGGCAGAGAGCATGTATAGTCCCTTTATATAAAGGGAAGGGGGACAAAAGAGATTGTAAAAATTATAGAGGAATAAGTTTACTGAGTATACCAGGAAAAGTGTACGGTAGGGTTATAATTGAAAGAATTAGAGGTAAGACAGAATGCAGGATTGCGGATGAGCAAGGAGGTTTCAGAGTGGGTAGGGGATGTGTACATCAAGTGTTTACATTGAAGCATATATGTGAACAGTATTTAGATAAAGGTAGGGAAGTTTTTATGCATATGTGGATTTAGAAAAGGCATATGATAGAGTGGATAGGGGAGCAATGTGGCAGATGTTGCAAGTATATGGAATAGGTGGTAAGTTACTAAATGCTGTAAAGAGTTTTTATGAGGATAGTGAGGCTCAGGTTAGGGTGTGTAGAAGAGAGGGAGAATACTTCCCGGTAAAAGTAGGTCTTAGACAGGGATGTGTAATGTCACCATGGTTGTTGAATATATTTATAGATGGGGTTGTAAAAGAAGTAAATGCTAGGGTGTCCCGGAGAGGGGTGGGATTAAATTATGGGGAATCAAATACAAAATGGGAATTGACACAGTTGCTTTTTGCTGATGATACTGTGCTTATGGAAGAATCTAAAGAAAAATTGCGAAGGTTAGTGGACGAATTTGGGAGTGTGTGTAAATGTAGAAAGTTGAAAGTGAACATAGAAAAGAGCAAGGTGATGAGGGTATCAAATGATTTACATAAAGAAAAATTAGATATTAAATTGGGGAGGAGGAGTATGGAAGAAGTGAAAGTTTTTAGTTACGTGGGGGTTGACCTATCGGCGGATGGATTTATGAAGGATGAGGTTAATCATAGAATTGATGAGGGAAAAAAGGTGAGCGTTGTGTTGAGGTATATGTGGAGACAAAAACGTTATCTATTAAGGCAAAGAAGGGAATGTGTGAAAGTATAGTAGTACCAACACTCTTATATGGGTGTTAAGCTTGGGTTGTGAATGCAGCAGCGAGGAGGCGGTTGGAGGCAGTGGAGATGTCCTGTCTAAGGGCTATGTGTGGTGTAAATATTATGCAGAAAACTCGGAGTGTGGAAATTAGGAGAAGGTGTGGAGTTAATAAAAGTATTAGTCAGAGGGATGAAGAGGGGTTGTTGAAGTGGTTTGGTCATTTAGAGCGAATGGATCAAAGTAGAATGACATAGAGAGCATATAAATCTGTAGGGGAAGGAAGGCGGGGTAAGGGTCGTCCTCGAAAAGGATGGAAGGAAGGGGTAAAGGAGGTTTCGTGGGCGAGGGGCTTAAACTTCCAGCAGGCGTGCATGAGCGTGTTCGATAGGAGTGAATGGAGACGAATGGTATTTGGGACCTGACGATCTTTTTGAGTGTGAGGGATTCAGGGAAACCGGTTATTTTTATATAGCCGGACTTGAGTCCTGGAAATGGGAAGTACAATGCCTGCACTTTAAAGGAGGGGTTTCGGGATATTAGCAGTTTGGATTGATATGTTGTGTATCTTTGTACGTATATGCTTCTAAACTGTTGTGTTCTGAGCACCTCTGCAAAAACAGTGATAATGTGTGAGTGAGGTGAAAGTGTTGAATGATGATGAAAGTATTTTCTTTTTGGGGATTTTCTTTCTTTTTGGGTCACCCTGCCTCGATGGGAGACGGTCGACTTGTTAATATGCATATACATACACACACACACACACACACACATATATATATATATATATATATATATATATATATATATATATATATATATATATATATATATGTATATATATATATATATATTCATTCGTATATGCTTTAATTCCTAAACTTGAAATTAAATTCAGCTCTCGGTATATTTATACCCTGAGAAATTTGCACCTCTCGTTGCAGACACTTTGCTATATAATCTTAGTGTCACTTCTGGGTTGTTGGGTCTTTTACACACACGATTGCATCAGTAGTCAGGTGACCTTATGTAACCAATCAGACAGAGGCTTTTTAATTTCTCCTGTAAAAAATTATTTCTCCCAAAGACACCATGTCAAGTCAGTTTATTTTGTCACCTAAAAATACGATGCTGAACAAATATTGAAATTATCTTATGGCGTTCTATTGAAACAATTCTTGTATGATTTATTAAATGCACAAAAATAATGTTGGAATGTTGGTTCTTCTCGCTCGGACAGTTTTAACAGTTATGTAAACAGAAATTTTTACAGACAGATCATTTTCATTCTACACTCCTAGAATTCATTTTACATGCCATATAGAAATATAATAGATGTCAGCCTTGAATAAATGAGCTACTGTTCTGGAACATATAACAGACGAATTAACATGGTATATAATATATGAGAGAAAAGTTGTTTCTAAAACAGATTTACAAACAACAGATATGTGACTCATTTACTGCCTGAATTACGCTAAAATTACTAAAATTTCAATCTTATAATAATATGAATAGATAAAGCGTTTTATATATAGTATTCTGTCAGTGAGCAAGTGATTAACAATACTTATTCTTGGATAATGGATCAACACACTCAATACAAAATATTTTTTTTATATTCTGCTACACTCACACACATGTACACACACATATACACACACACACACACACACACACACACACACACACACACACACACACACACACACACACTCTTCCAGGAGAGTAATATAAGCTTGGATTTCCCGAACACCTAAGGATTCCCTGTGGGGTTTCCCAGGTACACAGCTTCATGTGCAGTATACATTTTTATCAGAGGGTTTCTATCCTTTCCCATTAGTATCTCTCTCTCTCTCTCTCTCTCTCTCTCTCTCTCTCTCTCTATATATATATATATATATATATATATATATATATATATATATATATATATATATATATATATATATATATATATATATATATATATATATATATATCATACCGAATAGGTAAAACTGGTCAATTAGCAAGAACTCATTTAAAATTAAGTCCTTTCTAGAAATTCTCTTATTCGTTTAAAGATATATATTTTTCATTAATTTACTGCAAACTTATCTAATATATATTTAGTTTCATTAGGTTAAATTAGATTGTGCTTGTTAAAATAAGTTTAGGTAAGTTTTTTAAGGTTCTTTTGGTACAATTTTTTTAATTTTTACATTAGCATATATGAAAAATTTTAGAGTGGAATAAATTTTAAATGAGTTCTTGCTAATTGACCAATTTTACTTATTCGGTACGATAAGTGTCCCAGGAATACCAAACAGTGCCCAGTGCCTGGTACCTAAAAGATGTAATATTTTATAAGGCATTAGAGGGCATCCAACTCACAAACCCTGATACTGTAGTGGTAGCCCGACAAGCATAACATTAGAGACATGATAGTTATAAAAATTTGGTCAGACTTCGACATGATGTAAAAGAATCAGGCCACGGTACCCCGCGGCCTGATCGGTAAAGCTCTCGCTTCACACGGCGAGTGTCTGCGTTGGATTCCCAGCGTGGGTAGAAACATTGGGCGTATTCCTATACACCGGTTGTCTATGTTCACCCATCAGTAAAATGGGTACCTAGGAGTTAGTTGACTGGTGTGGGTCGCATCCTGGGAGAAGAACCTAATTTGCCCGAAATACTCTGCATAACATGGGGCTTTCTGTATAGTAGTATGTCATTAATGTCGGCTAGGCCTGTATACCATGTACTTGTAGGAAATAAAGATATTATTATTATTATTATTATTATTATTATTATTATTATTATTATTATTATTATTAATACAACTCAGGAGTCCCAGAGGCCTGTTATCCTGGGTGTAAAGGGAACAAGATAAACACAGCAGAAAAACTTTTGACTTGTATTATCCTTCACCAATTTAGAACAGAAGTATGTTCATTATATACACTATGTACAACAATAGGTATTAGTGCACTCCACGGTAAGCAAGGCAGAATAGAAGCCACTAGAGAGCAGACCGTGCTTCAACCAGCTCTAGAATGGGAATGACAAGGGCAGACAGGTGAGTGGTACCCACAACACCTCTGCGATTGCCAAAACCATCTTCTCATTGGCTGGAACCTGGGTACTGATTGAACGACGGGGCCCCATCATCAACCCTAAGTACCTGGTTCGCTGGTTGGGGGAGATAGCCTTTCAGTGAGGGTGTGTACATGTGCCGAATAAAGGTTACGTACTCTTTGCCTGCCAAAATTATTATTATTATTATTATTATTATTATTATTATTATTATTATTATTATTATTATTATTATTATTATTATTAAAGATATTTGGCAACTGTCTTAGGTATTTTTCTATTCATTAGAAAACGGGTCCACTGCCGATTCATTTAAACGGGAAGACATCTGTAGTTTATCGAAAAGGAAAATGGCCATAATTTATCTCACTAATACAAGCCATCTATAGCTTATTCAAAAGGAAGACGACCATAATTTATCCCACAAGATTCTGAGGCAGACGCTGGATGAACCATCAAAACCACGTCAGAAAAACAAACCTTAATTTCTCTGTGTGCTACATTTAGGACAATCCATCGCATTCGTATAGGAGTCTGGTTTTCGTCTATGGACTACAGCCTCCAATATTAACGAATCTAATTTGAATAAGCCACCACTATTATTATATAATTAACATTTATCATGTTTTATAATTGCCAATTCTACAATACTCCGTCTAAGCCAAGTGGAACAAAGGACACTGACTTTATCTTCCGGCCAATTTTCCCAGTTATTGCATACTCCGATATGGCTGAAAATCGCATTTGACACTCGGCCAGTTCACATCGAATGTTTGTGTCGTGTTATCCTAATATCTCGAGGCTTGCCAGCCTGTCCCACATAAGATAAGTTGCAACCAATTCTATACACACCACCGACACAATGTTGAGGGGAATTCTTTATCAAAATGCTGTTAGCAGTCCGTGAATTCTTAAAAAGTCTTGTATGTTAAATCTTTTAAGGGTATTCGGTAGGACTGATTATCATTGTTGGTTCTCTCATACAATGATAATCTTCAAGGAGTAACTGAAACGTAAATCCTAATTATTCTTTCTTACAAAGGCTCTTTCCCTGTGAAAATAAAATTAGAACTGCACATTGAACTACAAAATCTTTCAGAAAGGTTGCGGCATTATCTGTGGCTGTCCCCAGGACGATACGTAGAGCTGAGTGCTCTTGCTACAGTAGCTCTGGTAGATTTCAATTATAGGCAACGTGGGAGGTTAATTACGCAGTACGTACATCATCTTCACCTATAATATAGCGCCAAGCTATAAAAACCTGAACTTACCTTCACGCTGGGTGGTTTCTGGGCTGGAAGAACCTGGGAGTTAGTTAAAAGTCTTTTCATTCTTGTATAACAACATGCCTACAATTCACACAAGTTTTATAGTTTCGAGTGCAACTGTTTACAATATAGAATGCAAAAACTTATATTGTAAACAACAATGACCAAAAGGCACAAGTGCAAAGAAATTATCTAAAGTAATAATATTTCGCTCCATGTTTAGCTTTATTAAGTCAATGACATGATTAAGATCTACACAGAGCGACACTTTGTCACGATATAAGTTTGTTTTGCACCTGTGTTTTTTCTTCTTTACTTGCAACATACACTTTACAAGTGTACAGGGATTAAATAGGCTCATCGAAATAAAATAAGTAAAGCATATATGACACTGAGTTTGTCAACAGGCAACAAGCAAAGCTGAGGGAGGACATTAACAGGATGGGTGACCACAGCCTCTTCCTCAACTTGGTAGGAGTTTGATAACACCCAAGCTCCCTGGCCCCGACAAACTGATGACAATTTAATGAAGAGCGAGGGACTGAGAGTTGCAGCCTTTGATGCACAGGAGATAAGGCGGACACGCTGCCACTACGTAAGATCATCTGGCCACAATTTTACAAGCACATTACTTCCCTAGGATTGATTTCTTCACGATTTTGTTGATAAGCAATTGTCTGAAAATTTGGGGAAGATGTTTTTAACAGAGTGATCGTCTAATGCTAAAGTACATGTTTAGTGCCAAGCGTGAAATTTAACAATAAACCAGGCAGGAAGTGTTGTTTATATCAGGAACAATGGTTACCTAACTGAATGCCTTGGAACAGTCTGGGTTCCATGGAAAGTCTGGGTGCCATGAAACAGTCTGGGTGCCGAGAAACACTCTGGGTGCCATGGAAAGTCTGGGTGCCATGAAACAGTCTGGGTGCCGAGAAACACTCTGGGTGCCATGGAACAGTATGGGTGCCATGGAACAGTCTGGGTGCCATGGAGCCATCCGGGTCCCTTGGAATGCTGGAGTTTCGTATACCAGGGGTGCCGCAGAAATTAAGACACGTAATTATTTTTATCACTTTTATAATAATAATAATAATAATAATAATAATAATAATAATAATAATAATAATAATAATAATAATAATAATAATAATATGCTACTGCTACAGAGTCTATTGCTACTACTACTACTGCTACTACTACTACTACTACTACTACTACCACTACTACTACTACTACTACTAATACTATTACTACTACTACTACTACTACTACTACTACTACTACTACAACTAATACTACTACTACTACTTCTGCTGCTGTTGCCATTACTACTACTTCGATCACGACAACTAATTAATTATATTGACAATTATGGTAATGATAATGGTGATATTGATGATAATTTTAATGATGATACTGACGGTAGTGGTGATGATAAGGAGGACAGCTACGAAGATGACGATGATGATTGTACAAACCTCTTTTGGGTGTGTTATCAATGCGGGTAAAAGTTTAATCAGGGTGGTGGTGCTCAAGAATTGTTTCAAATGGGATAATCGTCTCTGGATTCTTTAATTTAAAAAAAATTAATCTTGGGAATTTGATGTCTCTTTACACTGCTGCTTCTGATTGATTTTCTTCATTTGTTTCTGGTCTGAAGGAAACACGTATCAGGACAAGCTTTCGTTTCGCTCTGTGCAGAGCTGTGTCGAGCTTGGTAGAGCTCTAAACTGAGAGAAACGTTGTCCCAGTAAATATTTGCTCTATAAACTGTTTTTCTCTATCTCTGTTATTGGTGTTTCCCTTCTACATCCGGGCTACAGCGCCAGCCAAGGTTTTCATTATGTTTGCTGATGAGCGTTGTTCCATCTCTGATACACGATCCTTCATATCTCGAGATTTAATTTCATTTGTTATTTTTCTGACACTATGAATTTCACAAAAATGAATTTGACGCAAGTAACGCCCTCTTTGGTCATCACCTTAGTATACATATTAGTGCCGTTTAGGTATGTGATGTAGTAGGTCGAATTGATTTCGTCATTTTTACAGAGTTTCCCAACAGTATGGTAATGTTTCAACCATTGTTTTATTACTGATATAGACCGCTGATCCCACATGCTTGAATTTTCCTGGATAATCCTTGAATGTGACCCTAATGATTGCCTTTGAGATGTTCTTTCACAAAATATCAGCTCGTAGTTCATTGTTAGAGCGTCAGCCTCACAACTGCATGAGTTCGGGTTCGATCCCCGGGGGGAATCGAGTAAATATGTATGTGACTGTGTTGTAACCTAGGGAAGAAGACTGAATTACCTTTTCTATGTTATCAAAAGTGAAAAGTTATCGTAATAAATGTTTGCTCAGCATTTATAACTTTCTTTTTATTATTGTCGACAGAGTTTTCTGCCCTTGTGTGTTTTGTTATGAAAATCCAGATGTCATATTTGGAATCTACCTTTTCCTGCAACTTTTATGAATGAACTCTTAGTGATATGTAAATATTTATATTAGGCTAAATTAAACTGCACTTGTTATAATAACGTTAGGTAAGTTTTCTTAGGTTCTTTTGGTACAAAATTATTAATTTTTCCACTAATATAAATGAAAAAATATATCTTCAAATGTATAAGAGAAAATTTTTACAAAGGACTTTATTTTATATGAGTTCTTGATAACTGACCAATTTTACCTATATATATATATATATATATATATATATATATATATATATATATATATATATATATATATATATATATATATATATATATATATATATGCAAAACAACCACTCTGAAAGAATAGAGAAATTCCAAGCGCTTTCGTGACTACTCACATTATCAAGGAACTATGTAGTTCCTTGATAATGTGAGTAGTCACGAAAGCGCTTGGAATTTCTCTATTCTTTCAGAGTGGTTGTTTTGCATATTTTGAAATCACCTGTTTACTGTGATCTTAATGCAGATATATATATATATATATATATATATATATATATATATATATATATATATATATATATATATATATATATATATATATATATATATATATATATATATATATATATATATATATATATATATATATATATATATATATATATATATATATATATATATATATATATATATATATATATATATATATATATATAATGTTACTAAATTAAAAATATTTTAAATTGGCCTTAAGATTCATGTAATTCACCAATATTCTTAACTATTTCACTTGCAAGTGTGTATCACTCGCTTCATTTAAGGGCACTTCGTCAAATATCCTCACGGGATTTGGGACGGTATCAATTTTTTTCTTGTGTGAATATGCAGACCTAACATGCTTCATGGTGAGAGGAACATTAAGGAAAACAGCTGTGACTTTACGGTGTTCACATGTTTGAACGTCCTTCTTAGACACTCTTGATCTGCAGTACTTCCTGAAATATCACTGGAGATATCTTATTGACAACAGACAATTTCTTTTTAATTTTATACACTAAGTAAGCATTAATGATTGAACAACACAGATGGAAGTGAGCTTGGAAAGTTTTAACGAACCAGCAGCAGAGACTGGAATTCTGCCAATAAGGTTTTAACGAATCCGCTGAGAAATACAAGATGCAGCTTAGTTATGTGTTTTGAAGGAATCCGCGGGAACATAAAAGATACCAGCGGAAATTATGCCATGGAGATTTTAACGAGCCTGCAGTAACGCACAGTCGTGGAAAGCACTGAGGTAGCTGACTGAGAGAGTTTTTAACTAATCTGCCGAGAAAACACTGGTTGAACTAGGCTTAGACGTTTTTAACAAACCCGCTGCAACGTAAAGGAGCGTTCTGCTCAGACCTTTGCCTCTCATTAGGGTTTAGACTCAGGCTACGAGATTTATTGCAACTTGTATCTAATCAGATATTAACGTCATTGCATGTAAATGAAGTATCACGGGAAGACAGTCATGATCTTGCGTCTTGATGCCTCTTCTCTATGCTTATTGAATGCAAAATTGACGAGTTTAAATAATGATTATCTTCATGATTTGAGCAGTTTCCAAACAGTTTGTATTCCTCTCGCTGACTGTAGTTCAGTAGTATTTAAAACTGAGTATCTTGTTAACCTTAAATGTTCACTCTAATAATAAGAAGACATTATAATCGTGCAAAGAATAATTTAATTATCTGATTCCTTTAGTAAGTCAATATTTTATTTTATACAGAGATTAACGTTCACTGCCTATTTTTGCTTGCCCCTTTTCCCTTGATATATGTAGTAATACATTATATTCAACAAAAATTAACATATCTTTAAAATCTTAAAATTATTTTTTTTTTACTGTTGAATGGATAAAAATACATCCGAGAATAAAAAAAATACTTTTGAGATTTTAAAGAAATGTTATTTTTTGGGTAATACTGTATTACTAGATGCATTAAGGTATAGCGTCAAGGCTAACATAGGTAGTGAACATTAATCTCTGCATAAAAAGAAACATAATAACTAACTGAAAGAATCAGATAATCGAATTATTCATTGCACGATCATAATGTCTTATTATCAACGTACCACTGTTCTCTGAAAGTCAAGAAATTGTTACTACGGTACCGCACACGTTCTTGTTGCCTCAAGTTCACTGCAGGTGCCTTGATGTTAGTTAAGGGCTCTTGATATTAGGAATTGGGGCTGCCCTCCTCTTCAGATCAAACTTTATTTTTTCTTTCTTTCTTTTTTGATACATTTTCTATTTGGGCAG
>NC_091297.1:40526349-40543849 GCF_038502225.1 Cherax quadricarinatus | reverse complement strand
AGACCTCGCCACACTCACCAAGCTGAGATGGAGTGGGAAGACCTCGACACATTCACCAAGCTGAGAAGGATTGGGAAGATCCCGCCACACTCACAAAGCTGAAAAGGAATGGGAATACCTCGCCACACTCACCAAGCTGAGATGGAGTGGGAAGACCTCGACACATTCACCAAGCTGAGAAGGAGTGGGAAATCCCCTTCACACTCACCAAGCTGAGATGGAGTGGGAAGACCTCGCCACACTCACCAAGCTGAGAAGGAGTGGGAAGACCTCGCCACACTCACCAAGCTGAGATGGAGTGGGAAGACCTCGCCACACTCACCAAGCTGAGATGGAGTGGGAAGACCTCGACACATTCACCAAGCTGAGAAGGATTGGGAAGATCCCGCCACACTCACAAAGCTGAAAAGGAATGGGAATACCTCGCCACACTCACCAAGCTGAGATGGAGTGGGAAGACCTCGCCACACTCACCAAGCTGAGATGGAGTGGGAAGACCTCGCCTCACTCACCAAGCTGAGAAGGAGTGGGAAGACCCCGCCACACTCACAAAGCTGAGAAGGAATGGGAATACCTCGCCACACTCACCAAGCTGAGAAGGAGTGAGAAGACCTCGCCACACTCACCAAGCTGAGATGGAGTGGGAAGTCCTCGCCACACTCACCAAGCTGAGATGGAGTTGGAAGACCTCGCCACACTCACCAAGCTGAGATGGAGTGGGAAGTCCTCGCCACACTCACCAAGCTGAGATGGAGTGGGAAGACCTCGACACATTCACCAAGCTGAGAAGGAGTGGGAATACCTCGCCACACTCACCAAGCTGAGAAGGAGTGGGAAGACCTCACCACACTCACCAAGCCGAGATGGAGTGGGAAGACCTCGCCACACTCACCAAGCTGAGATGGAGTTGGAAGACCTCGCCACACTCACGAAGCTGAGATGGAGTTGGAAGACCTCGCCACACTCACCAAGCTGAGATGGAGTTGGAAGACCTCGCCACACTCACGAAGCTGAGATGGAGTGGGAAGACCTCGCCACACTCACCAAGCTGAAATGGAGTGGGAAAACCTCGCCACACTCACCAAGCTGAGATGGAGTGGGAAGACCTCGCCATACTCACGAAGCTGAGATGGAGTGGGAAGACCTCGCCATACTCACCAAGCTGAGATGGAGTGGGAAAACCTTGCCACACTCACCAAGCTGAGATGGAGTGGGAAAACCTCGCCACACTCACCAAGCTGAGATGGAGTGGGAAGACCTCGCCATACTCACCAAGCTGAGATGGAGTGGGAAAACCTTGCCACACTCACCAAGCTGAGATGGAGTGGGAAAACCTCGCCATACTCACGAAGCTGAGAAGGAGTGAGAAGAGAGAGAGAGAGAGAGAGAGAGAGAGAGAGAGAGAGAGAGAGATGGATAAAAGATTTCAACCAGTTCATTGCCTATAATCACTTCAAAAGTCTCTTAATCCTCCCCATCCCCTTAAAAAAAAAAAAAAAAAAAAAAACTTTGAGCTATCGCATTTTACAAAGATTATTTATGTTTTTATTAAATTTTTGTTTTATATCTTTTAGTATATATGCAACAAGTCTTTAAATTAAAATTTGGGATTAATAACAACTACTTACCTCTACTCCTGACACAAGGCTGCTGGATGCCCAAATTTTTAGAACTCACAACCTCCCGTTTACCCTCTCTCTCTCCAGCCTTTCCTAGGACGACTCCTACCTTCCGCCCCAGATCTGTACACTCTCGAATTCAGTCCGTTTTTCTGTATTCTCTCTGAATGTTCAAACTATTTCAACCACCGCTCCTCAGCCCTCTGAATAATTTATCTGCTAACTCTTAACTTCCTTTTAATCTCCAAACTCCGAATTCTCTACATAATATTCACATTACATATTGCCCTCACACACAACTTCTCCATTGCCTTAAGCCTCTCTCTTCCTGCAACTTTCAAAGTCACTGTGGTTTTGAGGGAGATGAGGATAGATTTACTGTCAAAAGCACTGTGGCTGTGGGAAATGACAGTGGGGTTACTGACGTTAACCACGGGACCACGGATCGAGCCTCCGTCCACTATGTCCACCTTTTGCCTTCATTCATTATCAGTTCTTCACTACGACTTAAATTGGGTTAATGCATATATATATATATATATATATATATAGATATATATATATATATATATATATATATATATATATATATATATATATATATATATATATATATTCTTTCTTTCTTTCAACACACCGGCCGTATCCCACCGAGGCGGGGTGGCCCAAAAGGAAAAACGAAAGTTTCTCCTTTTACATTTAGTAATATATACAGGAGAAGAGGTTACTAGCCCCTTGCTCCCGGCATTTTAGTTGCCTCTTACAACACGCATGGCTTACGGAGGAAGAATTCTGTTCCACTTCCCCATGGAGATAAGAGGAAATAAACAAGAATAAGAACTAGAAAGAAAATAGAAGAAAACCCAGAGGGGTGTGTATATATGTGCTTGTACATGTATGTGTAGTGTGACCTAAGTGTAAGTAGAAGTAGCAAGACGTACCTGAAATCTTGCATGTTCATGAGACAGAAAAAAGGACACCAGCAATCCTACCATCAAGTAAAACAATTACAGGCTTTCGTTTTACACTCACTTGGCAGGACGGTAGTACCTCCCTGGGCGGTTGCTGTCTACCAACCTACTACCTATAATATATATATATATATACATTATATATATATATATATATATATATACATTATATATATATATATATACATTATATATATATATACATTATATATATATATATATAAATATATATACATATATATATATATCTATATATATGCAATAAGATCACAGTAAACAGGTGATTTCAGAATATTCAAACAACCATATATACTGCTTGTGGAGGCTAGTACACCCAACGGGGATTAGAATGAAGTTAGCTCAGAGGCACCCACACCACCGTATGTCCTCAGATCAAGGTAAAACGCCTAGCTCTGCTGGGTGCTTGATTTTTTTGTAGGATTGTGTGGTCCAGTGGGTTAGAGTGTAATGCAATTCTCGCTCACCATGAAGCGGGCCTAAACGACATGGGTTCGAATCCCGAGTGGGTGTGGGTGTGGGTGGGTGTGAGTTGGACCTGACTAGCTTGTGCTGCTGGGTCTGGTGCCGTGCTCCATGTTATTGATTCAATACCACTCGTTCCTGGTCACAATATATATATATATATATATATATATATATATATATATATATATATATATATATATATATATATATATATATATATATATATATATATATATATATATATATATATATATATATATATATATATATATATGCAGAACAACCACTGTGAAAAGAAACCGTGATATTTTACTAGCAGCCAACAATACCCACAACACAGCTAAGCACCCCAATGGGATCACCATCTACCCTTGGAAGAATAGCAAGCTCTTAGCATGGGACTATACCTGTGTATCCACACTGGCCGACACCTATATCCATCACAGTGTCGGGAGACAGGAAGGAGCTGCTGATCACAGGGAGGAGTACAAGATCGGCAAGTACAGGGACATAGGCCAACAGTATCAATTTGTCCCAGTGGGATCAGAGACCTTGGAATCATGGGGAAAACATGCCACGCGTTTCCTTATAGAACTGGGTTCCAGACTCATCGACACCACTAGGGACCCAAGGGCAGCCACTTTCATGTTCCAGCGCCTCAGCGTGGCCATTCAGAGAGGAAATGCATGTTGCATACTGGGCTTGCGCCTGGCTTTGGAGGAGATGGAGGATATTCATAACCTTTGATATTTTGTACCAATGTATTCATTTTTGTTTTTTCTATCAATGTATTCTGTCTATTAATAAATATATCATGTCATATTATATATATATATATATATATATATATATATATATATATATATATATATATATATATATATATATATATATATATATATATATATATATATATATATATATATATATATATATATATATATATATATATATATATATATATATATATATATGTGTGTGTGTGTGTGTGTGTGTGTGTGTGTGTATGTATATATATATATTACGTTTCTTGGGTATTTCAGATCATTAACTATCTCATAATTTTTAGATATTTCTTCATCTATGAACTCTGGACTACAAATACGTAAAGCTCTCAAAAACATTGATGAGAAAACAGACAGTTTAACTCTGTCTTGATGTGAAGAATAATAGTGTACATAGGAACAGTTATTTGTAGGTTTTCTGTAAATTTTAAATTTTAAGTCGTTGTTACTTTTATTAATTAAAACATCTAGAAAAGACAATGAGTTATTTGTTTCGAACTGAACAGTAAAGTGTATAGAATGGGATAAGTTATTTAATTTAACAAGGAAGTTGTAATACCTACATTCTTGGGCATAAGACACAAAATATCATCAACATATCTAAACCGCTTAAGTCTATTACTGAGAATTGTGTTAAGCAGTGTTTCAAAAACTTCCATGTATTAGTTACTAAGAGCAGGTGAAAGAGGATTTCCCATTGCCATACCAAACTTCTGAGTATAAAACTTATCATTAAATATAAATTTTGCATCAACAATGTAAAGTTTGATAAGTTTAATGATAGTAGGAACTGGCAATGGTAAATCATAATTAACGAGTTCTTCAGATAAGAAACTTAATAAATCATCAACTGGAACTTTTGTAAAAAAGGAAGTAACATCAAAACTAACCATGTTGAAATCATTTTGATGTTACTTCCTTGTTAACAAAAGTTCCATTTGATGACTTATTAAGTTTCTTATCTTAAGAACTTGTTAATCACGAATTACCATTGCCAGTTTCGAGTTCGAAACAAATAACTAATTGCCTTTTCTAGATGTTTTAATTATTAAGAGTAACAATGACTTTAAATTTAAAATTTACAGAAAACCTACGAATAACTGTTCCTACGTACACTAATATTCTTCACATCAAGATAAGAAACTTTATATGCTTTCTTTTGATGTTTTGTTTTATAGTTCCTTGATAATGAGAGAAGTCACGAAAGCACTTGGAATTTCCCTATTCTTTCACAGTGGTTGTGTTACATATTCTGATATCACCTGTTTACTGTGATCTTACTGTATATATATATATATATATATATATATATATATATATATATATATATATATGTATATAGTATATATATATATATATATATATATATATATATATATATATATATATGTATATATATATATATATATATATATATATATATATATATGTGTGTGTGTGTGTGTGTGTGTGTGTGTATAATTGTTCTTCTCAATTTATTGCCTTCAATTGTGGAAAAGAGTACTCTCTCGATTGCACTCACCCTTGGTGAGTTCGGTGTGGCCAGAGTGCGCTACTAGTATTCCAGAGGAACAGCTAAGTCACGCTAATAGGACAGCATTGATAAACTGCAATTACAATCAAAGATCTCCTCCGCTTTAATTTTATCGTCTCCTTCAGTGCCCTGACGTGCTCAATGTGGCTTCACTCCTTTCTCAAAGTCCAGCCTTGAACGCAGATTCTAGCTCTGATTTCTTCATCCACAGCTGATTAATTAATTTTTGTACATGCTCACATTTCTGTAGTTCATTATTTTTTTTTAACGTGATGTCAAGGTTCCCCTCTTCATTACCACGTTGAATAACCACCAGCGACTCAGAGATACTCTGGAAAATAACGCTTCACACTAGGAAAAAATCTTTGCAGCAACGTCAGTAAATATGACAATAATCTGCTAAACAAAGCTTTCACCAGAATTCCTTCGTCTCACCTCGTATTCCCTTCATTGCTTAATTATATTGTAGTGCGTCGCTCGATTAGGGTGATTTGCTTCCCGATCACATAGAGGAAAACCTGTATTAGAGACGACCTTTTCACTCAGCATTATGCGTGTGAATCTACCATATCTCTTAGCAATACCTGCCATTCTATACTTGAAGCCTCGGTTGGAGATTGATCAATCTGGATCAGGGAAAAAATCTTCATTAAAGGCTTTTATTTGCAGTTCTCTCGGATTGTATTATTTATTCACTCGCTTACTGAATCTGACAACGAGACTGCAGTTGTATCTGAATCTCTGCCCAGTTAATGAAAGAATATGTTTGATAAAATAATAATATTAATAATAATAATAATAATAATAATATAATGTTATTAATAATAATAATAATAATAACAATAATAATAATAATATAATGTTAATAATAATAATAATAATAATAATAATAATAATAATAATAATAATAGTAATAATCAAGTGGAAACGGTAAACCTGTAAGGTCATGTAGGGTTTTAGGAGTATGAGAAAATCAGGTTTGATCATATCAAGGTGATAGGTGGCTACAATTCCTTGTTTCAAGAGCCCTTTACCAACATTGAGTCACCTCCCTCTCCCGCTCTTGAAGTAATGATGCAAAAAACGGTATATAAATTTTAGACCGATGTACCTCCAAGCAGCTGTTTAATTTTAATTTACAATAATAACCAGTAATAAATTTTACAAGCTTACAAGAAGGAGTTAGAAGTCACTACATTAGTGTAAATCATTTACAAATGGTCTTGGACTTGTTCGTTTGGTGTTAATGAATTTTAATTAGCAATGTACTCGGAGTTCCTCGTGTATGAGATGGATTTAAATCTAAGAGTTTAGAAAAAAAATGTTAATGCAAACACCTGAAATACCGTTATTAGTTGCTGGGGGGGGGGGAGGGGGAACGGGGCCTCTTGTACTCTGTTGTCACAAAAAGAAGAGAGAAGTTGAAGTCTAAAGCACATTGCGCTCAGCAGATGTTATTTCTCTAGAAGATACTTATTTCTGGTCCTAAGATTTCTAAATTACTCGCTACGGAATTGAGAGATTTAGGTACCAGTGAGACTTATTTAAACCAGCGTCAGCTTGTTGAACGTTATAATTTCTGTCTGACATTTGCCAGGTACAAGGCAGAGATAGAGAGACACACACATGCTTCAGGGAAGAAGTAGTAATGAACTTATCAAAAACTTTAGATGTTTAACAAGTTTACAAATTCCCAGCCTGTATGTGTTAATGAACTAAATCTCTATGAATTCAATGATTACGTACATTTCGAACATAACATTTTATTTGGGAAGTTCATTTAAATATTAACCGTTGCTTGTCTAGCGTGCTCATATGGACACTAATTTTCACATGCAGCATTTTTAGTTTACCTTAATTTATATTTACTTTTAAATATGTGGGCAAAGAGATTTTAATTAGATCCCACAATAGATTTCGTGTTGGTTATAGTTTATGAATTTTATAATGACTTTCATATCATAAAATTTTCTACCAAAAATGCCTAGGTGTTTTCAAATGAACACTTCAGGCAAATAACTCATTTCCTGAATTTTAAAGAATTTTTAATTACTGATGAAACGTTTCTCAGATGTCTTGTTGATATGCAAATCGAAGATAAACTTGAAGCATCGGGCCATAAAGTGTCACAAGTTTTTATTGAGGCACCTGCAGCAAATACCTTATCAGATGAAGATTCAGAGCATGAAAATGAAGGTGGCTTCCTTGACAATTTGGGAAGAAAAAAAAAACAGATCACCGGTGGAACCTCAGGCAGTTGTCTCAAGCGGGAGACGTTTGTACAATGAAGATGATCTCATTGTGGATGAGAATGCAAGTGAAGGAGATATCACTGAAGTATCCGATAGCGAAAGTGATGCTGGACCAGATAAGATAACACAAGACAAGCTCCTTCAACTAGGAGTATTAGGCTCGTTAATAGTGTCCAGGGGTAGAGGCATGGGTTAAGGAGGAGGCAGGAATAAACAAAAACAAAGTCAGTCACAGAAGACTGGCAAAAATTGTAGCTTATGCTGAAGTTAAGACGATTTCAATGATATAATTTCTTCATTTACAGAAGAATACAACACATACCGTGGTATCAACCCGATAAGTAGTTAATGTCGGACACTTGTTGGAGGCTACAACAAGTGACATGTAAACAGGAGAGACACAAATATTGGAGTCTATGGAATTTCTGTGAGAGAAAAGATGGTATTATATTAGTTACAGGTTCAAATGATGTTTCCATCCACATTGCTTAGAATTTGCATAAAAATCAGATGATTCAACTGCTCAGTCTCCTGCTGTGAAGCCTCTGATATCAGTTACAACGTTTCATCCACTAGTAGGTGAAACATTGTAGCAATAAAGGCCCCTCAGTGCACCTGCCACTTGTCGACGTTACGCCATTATATGGCGTATCCTCAACTTCCTCTTCACCTCAATGTGCTGATAGATACCTTGCTCAATATCCCATTGTTTAAATAGGTTCTTGAGGACCCGGCTATGCCAGGGTCATCAGTAACTAAAGATGTGACTGAGTCAGAGGTTTGGTTAATACAGTTTGAAGAACGCAACTCAGCAGAACACAATTCCTGAAATGTAATGACGGTACAAAAAAAAAAGGTCAGGTTTCACAAGTTATCATGATAATAGCCATCACTACTAAAGATTTTGCTATTTTCTTTGACTTAGATTGTTAAGTTTAGAGCACATGTTCATTAACATTTAAGAATATTTAATCCCTGTAATACAGATTTAATAAACTCCCATTAATATACAATATGAGATACTTCTCGGTTTAAATACCTGTGATAATCAATTAGTTATTCTGTTAAGTTTCAAGTCTCTTGGCTGTACGTTAATAATTATGGCTGCATATCATCTGATATATATATATATATATATATATATATATATATATATATATATATATATATATATATATATATATATATATATATATATTTATATATAAGGAGTATACGTTTGAAATGAATAGTTTTTATCACTGCAAGCACCACCCTCAATATCTGTGCATAATCTAATACGTATGAATGTTAGGTAACAAAGAGTCTGTGGTCTTCAACGTTAAGTATCCAAAATATTGATCACACGATATCAAAAGCCTTTACGTGGCAGAGAGAGAGAAAAAAAAAAAGCTCAGATTCGTGATCTGCGTAACAAAGACAGTTTAAAACAACTAAGTTGGTTTTTGAATTGGATAAAAAGTTAAATTTTGTTGGCTAGTGTTTATTATTATTATTAATATTATTATTATTATCATTATTATTATTATTATTATTGTTATTATTATTACAACAACAACAGCAACAGCAACAAGAACAGCAACAACAAGTATTACTACTACTACTACTACTACTACTACTACTACTACTACTACTACTACTACTACTACTACTACTACTACTACTACTACTACTACTACTACTACTACTACTACTACTACTACTAGTACTACGACTAAATTTTTGGGTCAGTTCTTAATACGTTGGAAATTGGAGGCAATCAGATTAGATTCATGGAAGGACAAAATTGGTCCAATTCCTTAGACCAGTCTTCCAGACATTTTCCTTTGGGAACTATCAAAAAATTAATCTATCTCCTGGACCTCTCGAGAGGGTTTATTAGGATATTTTTCTCAGATTCTTCAGGTAGAGAGTTCTGGGGTTAAGGGATAAGCGAACTCTTTTTCTCGGATCATTGAGGTAGAAGGGGCTGAAGTTATGAGATACGGGGATACTGTCTTTTATTTAAATTTTGGTTCAACATCCAAGATTTATTGCTTAACATATAAAACTTATGTATCCCTTTAGTAACCGTCACGCTTATCCATATGGTCACTTATTTTTTATCTAATGGCAAAATTATATAAAAAAAAATAATGTTTTCTTCAGTAACATTATCTTAAAAGTATATAAAAAAAATAAAACCGGTTTATCCTTGAGGGAAAACTTCACTGACACGAGAGTCAGAGGTGCTCCGACAAGGATGTATATAATATTGAAAATAATTTCGAGCCCCAACTTTAAGCTACACAGTTGACATCTTGACAGCATCTTATAAACAATATTGACCACCTTCGTATGAAACCGTTTTGAATATTAGTCTGAATAATAAGAGAACTGTAAATTATATATGAGAACTACAAGATTTTTCGCTTGTATTAAAACTAAAAGGTGTTTCGCTTGCATTACTTATGAAAGAGACATTACTGGGAACCGAAATATAGAGACAACTTAACCAGACAGGAATACTACTGGAGAACTTTTAAGGAAAAAAAAAAGAGGTCCTGATTAGAAAATTATTAAAATGGAGCAAATCTTGAATTATCTCGAATATAACGTGAGGACGACAGCGCATCAGATAAAGGTATTAACCACAAAATATAGAGTGGAACCAGTTCTCTGGCTTGTGAGCAGCTCCCGTGTTAGACCATGAACACCCGGCTCCTGTGCGGGCGTACAGAGTTATAGGAACATTATATGTGGGCGTAGCCAGTTACAGGAACATTATGTGTGGGTGTGCTAAGTTATATGAACATTATATATGGGTATACAGAGTTATAGAAACATTATGTGTTGGTGTGCATAGTTATAGGAATATGAGTGTATGTACAGAGTTATAAGAACGTTATGTGTTAGTGTACACAATTACAGGCAAATTACGTGTGGGTGTACAGAGTTATAGGAACATTATGTGTGGGTGTACGAACACTCAGCTTCTTTATGGGTTTACGGAGTAAAGAGCCTGGTTTGTGTTTGAGCGTACACTGACCCGGCTCTTGTGCGTGCGTATCATTGACCTGACTCCGGTGTGTGCATACATTGAGTCAACACATGTGTGTATACGCTAAACCGGTTTCTATGTGGGAGCACACTGACCCGGTTTTTATGTGAGAGTACATTGACCCCGTTCCCATGTGAGAGTACTCTGACCCGGCTCCTATGTGAGAGTACTCTGACCAGGCTCACATCTCTGAAGTCCCTGAAAAATTCACATACTCGCACACCCCTCTATGATTCACATGTCTGAAAGACTCACATTCCTCGGTTGACATCCCTGAGAATCCCCAAGGAAATTCACATCCCTGTGGAGCCCTTTAAGGCTTCGAGGAGTTAGACACATAGTTAGGTAACTTCATTCCGAAACGTTTCGCCTACACACTAGGCTTATTCAGTCGAGTACAGAAAGTAGGCAGGAGCAATAGAGATGTGAAGACGATGTGATCAGTCCATCACCCTTGAAGTCGTAGATTTGAGGTTGTCAGTCCCTCAGCCTGAAGAAGAGTTCTGTTCCATAGTCTGGAGCAATCTGATTAAATCGTCTTCACATCTCTACTGTTCCTGCTTACTTTCTGTACTCGTCTGAAGAAGCCTACTGTGTAGGAGAAACGTTTCGGAATAAAGTTGCCTAACTGTTGCCTATGTGTCTTACCTACTAACTTGTCGGTATTGTATACCATTTTGATGTTCACTCGTCAGACACTGCAACACAATGACATCTTGGTACAGAAGAGAAAACACCTTGGACAACTTTTTAAAGTGAGAACTGTTGGATCTGTAAGGGACGTGACCTCTCAGTGACTACATTCTCACTACTAGTACTCTGCACCTCTCCTTCCGATAGTATATAAGTTTGCACACTGTCGCTTGATCTTCAGATTGTTCCAGACTATGGAACAGAACTTTTCTCCAGACTGAGGGTTTGACAACCTCAAATCTATGGCTTCAAGGGTGATGGACTGATTACATCGACTGATTACATCTGTTGCCTATGTCTCTTATTTACCAACCTGTCGGTATTGTATACCGTTTTGATATTCTTAAGGCATCGAGGAATAGCAAAGTCGATAGCAGTATTGTAATTTCACATTCTAATTTTTACAGTCAGTCGTTAAATGGCAGCTTTGTAAAAGTTCAATAATTAATTATCAGTCAAGAGACTCCATTTTAAGGGAATGAAGAGCGAACTTTTTTTTATATACAAAAAATATTGTTTCGGAAGAGTTGCCTAAAATAAATAATATCCTTTTAATTATAAATAATTAACGTCATCAGGCATCTCCTTTAGTTAGAAACAGATAGGTACTAGCAACAATAATAAATAATATCCTATTAATTATTAATATTTAAGGTCTTCAGGTATCTCATTTAGCTGAAACAAAAAGATACTAGAAACAAAGAGAAGAATGGAAGTCACAAGGCCGTTGCTGCAACAATTCACAGCTAATTTACAATTTAGACAAGTATCTTCGGACAATGTTTCCCTTCGTCTTAGCCTGTTATCAAACCACTAATTAATTATGGTTCACGAGTGACTGAAACATAAAGCCATAATTCCCTCACAAAATACTGGGTTTGTCTGGAATATGGAGGAAAAGGCAATAGAGTCTGGGCAGAGACAAGCAGAACAGAAATGGTATTAGTAAACTGGTATAATTGGACAAGACACTACGGGTTTAGGTTTTCCCGTGTAACTGTTAACGGAAAATCGCGCAAATTCCCATTTTTTTGGGGGGGAGGGGGGAGGAGGGGGATGTATCTCGGCTCATCCTTGCATTTGAGATCATTCGTTAAGCCGACGTTGAAATTCCTGTATTTCGCTTTAGCATATATTGTAATTAGAATGGCTGCCCTACACGCGCGCGCACACACACACACACACACACACACACACACACACACACACACACACACACACACACACACACACACACACTCACACACACACACACACACACACACACACACACACACACACATACACACACACATACACACACACGTACACCTACCCCCACACACACACACACACACACACACACACACACACACACACACACACACACACACACACACACACACACACACACACACACACAGTTGAGGAACACCGCGTGCGCGAGTCACGCCTTCCGTGCTCCGCGAATATGTGTTTCTGCAAGGGTCGCTAAGTGTGCCAGGGTAGTGAACAATCCTTGAAGCGATTTACAATTTGCCTGAGCCACATAAGTGTGGGGAGAACAACAATTTTAGAAGTGAACTAGAAAGTGATACTTGGTGGCGCATTCAGAGTTGGCAGGCCTAGTGTGTTCCAGGCGATGGTGCCACGTGTCATCCAAGAAAGATAATAAAGTGAAACAAATGTGTGACCAGTGAAAGAAATACAGTGAATAGGGTACATTATATATCGAGAAGCAACGGAGGTGGATCTACGCCAGGACATCACATCGAGCTGGACAATCTACAGGCTGCTACAGGCTGCTACAAACTGCTACAGGCTGTTACAGGCTGTTCGCAAGTATTCACCTATGCGTGGTTCTTGGGTGTGGGTCTTGGTTTCAATTAACCGCCAAGCTGATTGTGAACTGTCCAACTCTCCTAATACGATAAGGAAGAGGCTTTCAAATACTCAATAATGAATAGAAATTGGTAATTTATAGAACAAGGCGAAAAAGGATTCTATAAGACTAGGTAGAAGTAAAAGCAGTATTACAGGTAGGTGTGAGTCAGGTCACAGGAGGGTGGGGCCAGGTAAGCCAGGTAAGGGACCATTGAACTTCATATTCACTCTCATACACCACAATACACAATTCCACTTAATAAACCATCATATAACTACACACACACACAAACGTTTACAACCACACATTCTCACACAGACTCACATACACTCTCCCCCCCCCTCACCCTCCCCCGCTAATCCCCCATTCCTTCTCCTGATCCCCCCTCTCTCTCTCACCCTCCTTCTCCACCACCTCTCCCTCTTTCCCCCTCTCCATCTCCCATTCTCCCCCTTTGCTTCTCCCTCCTTCTCACTTCCCATATTCCCCCCTCATTCCCCCTCCCCACCCCTCTCACATTTAGTCACTGTCTACAACTTCCTCCTCTACCTCCCTCTCCCCACATTCGGACAAACACATCACAAAACGAACACAGAGAATTACATAAGTTTTTCATTCTATGGCAACCAAAACAAACAAAAAATGGGTTGCCAGAGGGCAGGAAGGAAAACCAGGGGACTGGATGATGAATCTGCAAAGGAAGATTGGGCAGCAGAGCTCATAAAAAAGGAACTTGAATGGAGAATTCGCTAGAAGAACTTAGCATGAGAATGGAAGAGAGGTTAGATGCAGAAAGCAAGAAGTGGGAGATGCAAGTCACAGCAGCAGAGGCTAGGATACAGAGATTAGAAGTGGAAATGAAAAATCTGAACCAGCCTAAAGAACTAAAGAACAATTTGGGAATGACATCTGAGACTGTTACCTCAGTCATAAACAAGGGGACTGTAGGGAACGAAGGGATGAAATTGCATGCAGAAGCCCTATCAGACCATTGTGGAGCCCGAGGAAAAGAGAGAAACACACCAGGAGCAATCGAGGGGACTACAGAAAATGAAAGAACTAAGCTGTATATGGAGGCTCTAACGGAGCACAGACAGCAAAGCCCCGGGAAAGCTGAGAAGGGAAAATGACAGGCCACTGAGCCCAAGGACAATAGATAGTGAAGAAACTGAAGAAAGGAAAGCTGCAATGAAGGAATTTAAACCAAATCTGGGGATACATAGGGATATGCAGTGGGAGAATGAAAGGGAGAGGTCAGTCTTTGTTTATGGGCTCCAGGAAGTTGAAGGGGAAACTTACGAAGCAAGAAGACAAGGGGAGAAAAATGCGATTGAAAGCATCATAAAGGCAATAGGAGAAGATGACATGAGCCAGTTGGTAAATTTTCGGAGAATAAGCGGGTTTGCAAGAAGGAGAGCCCGGACAGTGAAAGTGACTTTCAAGACAGAATTGACTCGGAACAGGATCCTGCAGGAGAAAGTAAGACTAAGGGACATGCTGGCATACCAGAAGGTGTACCTTGACCGCGACAAAACACAAGAGGAAAGGCAAAAACTGAAAGAGATGGTACAAAGACGAAAGGAAGAAAGAGAGGTGAGGATGGAGATGGACAGGAGAACCCAGAACCAGGAGGAAGATCAAATATAGCCTTTCTCACAACCACCTACAGTAGCCCCCAACCAGGACTACCCCAATACAACCAAACATTCTAATCCAAAGCACACATGCCATATCCAATGCCCCCACCCTCTTCATTACAACCTCCATCCCCACAGCAACCACCCATAGTTCCTTATCAGGTCTCCCACTTCCCCAACCCCAATGTACCCCACAAACTACAGTTTTAGAAAAGAAGTTGAACATGTGGTATACAAATGCAGATGGGATAACAAATAAGTGTGAGGAGTGGCATGAAAGAATCAAGGAGACATCTCCAGACATAATAGCACTCACAGAAACAAAGCTCACCAGGATGATAACAGATGCAATTTTTCCACCCGGATATCAAACCCTCAGGAAAGATAGAGGAAGGAGAGGTGGATGAGGGGTTGCACTACTCATTAAAAACCGGTGGGGATTTGAGAAAATGGAAGGAATGGATGGCATAGATGAGAGGGACTACTTAGTAGGAACAATACAGTCTGAGGGCCATAAGGTGGTAATTGCAGTAATGTACAACCCACCACAGAACTGCAGGAGGCCAAGAGAAGAATACAACGAGAGCAACAGAGCAATGGTCGACACACTAGCAGAGGTGGCCAGAAGAGCTCACATGGGGGGAAGCAAAGTTACTAGTCATGGGTGATTTCAATCACAAGGAGATTGACTGGGAAAACCTGGAGCCCCATGGGGGTCCCAAAGCATGGAGAACAAAGATGATGGATGTGGTGCTGGAAAACCTCATGCATCAACATGTTAGAGACACTACCAGAGAGAGAGAGAGGTGAGGACAATCCAGCAAGACTGGACCTTGCATTCACCCTGAGTAGTTCGGACATTGAGGATATCATGTATGAAAGGCCCCTAGGCGCTAGTGATAATGTGGTTCTGTGCTCTGACTACATAGTTGAGCTACAAGTGGAAAGAGTAGCAGGAATGGGATGGGAAAACCAAACTACAAAAGGGGGGACTACACAGACATGAGGAACTTCCTGCAGGGCATTCAGTGGGAGAGAGAAATGGCAGGAAAATCAGTAAAAGAAATGATGGACTCTGTGACAACAAAATGCAAGGAGTCAGAGGAGAGGTTTGTTCCCAAAGGAAACAGAGATAGTGGGAGGACCAGAACGAGTCCTTGGTTCACCCAAAGGTGTAGTGAGGAAAAAATTAGGTGTACTAGAGAAGGGAAAGGTACAGAAGACAAAGGTCCCAGGAAAACAAAGAGATCAGCCGAAGAGCCAGAAACGAATATGCACAGATAAGAAAGGAGGCTCAGCCACAATAAGAAAATGACAAAGAATCGAAAGTCAGGTCTGACCCTAAGCTGTTGTATAGCCACATCAGGAGGAAAACAGTCAAGGACCAGGTAATCAGACTGAGGAAGGATGATGTGGAGTTCACAAGAAATGACCAAGAGGTATGTAAGGAGCTCAACACGCAATTTTAAGAAGTATTTGCAGTGGAAACTTGAGGGACTGCAGGAAATCAGAACAAGGAGGTACACCAACAAGTGCTGGATGAGGTACATATAACCGAGGAGAAGGTGAAGAAGCTGCTATCTGAACTTGATACCTCGAAGGCAGTGGGACCAGACAACATCTATCCGTGGGTCCTTAAAGAGGGAGCAGAGATGCTGTGTGTGCCACTAACAAAGATCTTCAACACATCCATTGAAACGGGGCAACTCCCTGAGGTATGGAAGGTGGCAAATGTAGTCCCAATTTTGAAAAAAGAAGACAGACACGAGGCATTAAACTACAGACCTGTGTCACTAACGTGTATAGTATGCAAAGTCATGGAGAAGATCATCAGGAGGAGAGTGGTGGACCACCTGGAGAAAAACAAGTGTATAATCGACAACCAGCACGGTTTCAGGGAAGAAAAATCGTGTGTCACAAACCTACTGGAGTTTTATGACAAGGTGACATATGTAAGACATGAGAGAGAGGGTTGGATAGACTGCATTTTCTTGGACTGCAAGAAGGCCTTCGACACAGTTCCTCACAAGAGGTTTCTGCAAAAACTAGAGGACCAGGCACACATAACAGGAAAGGCACTACAATGGTTCAGAGAATACCTGACAGGGAGGCAACAATGAGTCATGGAACGTGATGAGGTGTCAGAGTGGGCGCCTGTGACAAGCGGGGCTCCACAAGGGTCAGTCCTAGGACCTGTGCTCTTTTTGGTACATGTGAATGACATAACGGAATTGATAGAATCGACCCCTGCAACCTCAACTAGGTGAGTACACAAACACACACACACAAACACACACACACACACACACACACACACACACACACACACACACACACACACACACACACACACACACACACACACAAACACGCACGCTACACACGCACACACTACACACACACACACACACACACACACACACACACACACACACACACACACACACACACACACACACACACACACACACACACACACACACACACACACACACACACACACACACAAACACGCACGCTACACACGCACACACTACACACACACACACACACACACACACTCACACACACACACACAGACACACACACACACACACACACACAAACAAACACACACTA
>NC_091297.1:40493849-40521349 GCF_038502225.1 Cherax quadricarinatus | reverse complement strand
ATAAATATAGCTCTGATATATTTGTTGTTCGTCAATTTATAATGATAGAGCTTTTCTCTTATGTTTAAATATGCATACTTTTACAGAATGACGGAGGGAGACACACATATGTAGGTTGGCACACATACACATACACACACACACATGAGGACCAGGCAGAACCTCAAAGGGTTCTGGACAGGCTGCAGGCCTGGTCCAGTGTTACAAAATACGCGATTTCTAATAATGATTGAGATCTCCAGTGAATACTAGAAAGGACTGCCCTTCTAGCATCCAGCCTGTTACTGGGTTTTTTTACAAGTAGTCAGTATCCTGGTCCAATTATCCATTAGAATTTAGTAAGATTCAATAGTGCTTCAGGATTACAACTAGTAGGCTACTAACTAAAGAAATTAAAATTTAATAAGTTTATTAATAACGATAAAGTTGTCTAGGCGTATAACATGAAAGTAAATTAAGGTAATCAATTGAATATGTTATAGGATACAAGTTCCTACACTTCTCTCGTGTACAGTAGTATTGTGCTGAAGGCACATATCACATCTTTATGGCTTTTAAGTACCGCCTGGTACATTGTTAGCATTTAAGAACATAATACAAATATATACAAGTAAGTGTGTGTGTGTGTGTGTGTGTGTGTGTGTGTGTGTGTGTGTGTGTGTGTGTAAGTGCTCTAAGTAGTTCGCTATGTCTCAAGACTCGACTAGACTTAACCAGTGACTGACTAAAAGTCCTCACATAAACTAACTTCTTGACCAACCTGGCAATCAAAACAGCTTGCTTGAACAATAAAATGACTGAGAAGCCGAACAGCAATATAACAAGCAACAGCGAAACAGAATCGGCAACAAGGAGATAATATAACAACACTAAGTAGGAACCATCTGCAGATCCTCCACAAAAGTCACAAAACTCCCATACTACTGAATCTAAGTTCAGCATTAGAAAATCCCCGACTGTGACAGTACACAGATACCAGTACAAGTTAGGTCAAAAGCTGCAGCTCAGGACCTGAGTTTCTCAGAGTGTCTATGCGACACACAACCTCAGTACAACGTCGAAAATCACTAAGTCTAGGCTATGTTCTGTTAACAGTTACACAGAACCAACAACAAGAAAGCGACAGAAACGATCTTCCAACAAGGGCCCACAAGGGAGAGATGGAGAGGGACGTCTTGTTGGAAGGCACGTCAAACAGACAAGAAGGAGCGCAGGCCAGGAAGACTCTACTTCAGGTGAGGTGTGATCACCCCACCCTGATCACGTGACTCTCCGTGGGCTGCTGCTGCCCAGCAACAACAGAGAAGCAGGCAGCGAAACGAGCGGAGCGATAAATACAGTAGTTAGACAATACTGTCAGCTACTTAACACTCGAGCTATGAGCACTGAATATTATATAAATGTTACATCTTACCTAATAATATAATTAAGTCATATATTAATAAAAGAACAATATATATTTTTTTTTTTTTTTTTTTTTTTTTTTCCGGCCCGGGCCTTTTCCAAGTGGTGGCCCGGCCTTGGCTCCCTCTTTAGGGACTGTCTGAGACCTAAGTCTCCCATGGGAGGAGGCACAAGTACCTCATCTTTGGGACCAACTGTCCCCAGGCCTAGCCACAAGCTAGGCCTCTCTGGTCTGCCATCCCCGCCCCAAGGAGGCTAATGGGAATGACAGTCTTATGAGCTAAAGGCTCGGGCTCAGGCACCTACCCTACCCTAGAAGGGTTGGGCATGGTGTCGATGAACAATATATTTACGATTTAGCTAATATCGCAAATATAAGCAATATAAAATTATATGAACAAATTTGTGTATGCAATAATTTCGCCAAAATCATTCTGAACCTAACAAAAAAAATATATTTCAATGTGTTTGTTTAGTATTAAATTACTGTAAACAAATCTAAAATATATTTAGTTGGGTTAGGCTAAAATGAATTGTTCTTGTTATAAGGTTAGGTAAGTTTTCTAAGATTCTTTAACGAAAAAAATATATCTTTAAACGTATAAGAGAAAATTTTAGAAAGGACTTAATATTAAATGAGTTCTTGCCAATTGACCAGTTTTACATATTCGGCACGACATATATATATATATATATTTATATATATATATATATATATATATATATATATATATATATATATATATATATATATATATATATATATATATCGTGATTTCTCAGGAAAACCTCTGGAATTTCACTATTTCTTTAGTGTAGTTATTTTGCACATTGTGACATATACGAGTACATACAGTGTATGCATATATGTGCAAAGAATTGCTCTAGACGTATCGTCTAAAAGTTTATCATTAAGACAGTAACTGACATGTACACTAACGTCAAAGATACTTTAATTTCTGAAATGGGTTCTATGGTAACTTCTTAGTCTATTTAAGACTTTCTATGCGTATATACACTGAGAGGTTAGGTAAGGAAAAGGTTGTCAGGAAACAGGACAAGTGTATCCTGACGCTGATCTTGGTCAGATGATGACCCTTCGTTAGAGGTTTTGGGTGATCTGACCGAGGCCTCCCGCTGGCTATGTACATCTGTGTATATACCCTACGGTTGATGTAGTAGCCCTAATTGTTTATACCCAATAAAATACTTTTATACAGAGTATGTTTTTCTTAACTAGGGATATATTTTTTTCCACCCACAGATGAGATGAAACAACCTTCTCGATCAACTCCATTGCATAATGTCCGTCTTAATTCGCTTGCCAAGAAAATTATTCTTAAATCGTATGCACTCTCGAGACTCGCCTCACCCCGGAGAGGGCCTTCTACGTCCTACAATTTCCTACCCATTTCGTTAACTTGACTGGCTGTTTGGTACGTGGAACGAGCCGCAGTTAGGATTACAGCCTCTCTTTACGACCTGTGGCTCCCTCCACAACGATCACTCTGAGCATCCTACCTGCAGTCCCAAAGATGTTCACTTCTTTATATTTCACCAGATAACCATTTTGTATTTTATGCCCCGTGATAAAAACTTCCCATTCTCCAGCTCTTTATGCCTCCTTTTATTTATGTCTCTTATTATTCATGCAGCAAGCATTAATTAAACACAGGGCAAATATACTTGGCTTAGCTGTGGGGCCAGAGTGAACATTAAGGAATAAGAGTAGGTGTATGGGATTAAGGGGAACATATGGGAATTAGAGCAAATATAAGGCGAACAGATGTAGTGTAAGGAGATAAGCGTGAGCATAAGCGGATAAGAGAAACATAAGGAAATATAGCTGATACATAGAGGATCAGAGTGAACATGAAGGGAAAAAGAGTGATGGTGAACCTAAGAAGATACACGGTGAATCACAAATATTAAAGAGGATCAGAGGGAACATAATATGAGTAAACACAATAGCAAGGGTTCAGAGGTCGATTAAAATGATTATTGTGAGCATTACGTGATCAGAGAGAAAGGAGCAGCAGAGAACAGGAGGATAACAATAAGTAAAAAAAAAGAATAAGAGTGAACATGAGAGGATCAGAGTATGGGGATCAAAGTGAGTAAAGGAGGATCACATAGAATATAAGGGACCAGTATAAATGAATGATGAATATAAGAGGAAAAAATTTGGTATTTGATGATCAGAGCGAATATAAGGGGATCCAAGTGGATATAAGATAGCCAAATTTAGTTTTTGAAGATCTGAGTGATCACAAGAGGAACAGTGCGATTATCAGGGGATCTGAGTTAATATAAGGGGATGAGAGATTATATAAGGAAAACAGGGTTAACATATGGCTATTAGTGTTAACATAAAGTGATCGAAATTCAAGTAAGGGATCAAAATTATTAAGGGCAGATCAAAGGTTAAAAAATATCAGAGTTAATTTAAGCCTATCAGACATTACATGTAGAAATCATAGTTAATTTATGAGAATTAGAACAAATATAAGAGAATTAGAATTAATATAAGAAGATCAGTATTACTATAAGAGGATTGGAGCTAATATGAAGGAATAAGAGTCAACCTAAAAGGATCAGAGGTAACAAAAAAGGGATCAGAAATAACATAAGAGGAGCAGAGTTATCATAAGTGTAGGAGAGTTAGCATAATGGATTAAAGTTAACACAAGGAGGATCAGAGCTAGCATAAGGAAATCAAGTTAACATGCAGTGATGATAGATAAAATAAGGGGATCAGATCTAACATAAAGAGATTAGAGGTAACATAAAGGAATCAACGTTAACGTAAGGAAATCACGATCAACATATGGGGATTAGAGTTAACCTAAGGGGATTAGAATCAGCATAATGGATCAGACTTAAAATAAAGAGATCAGACGAATTTGTGAAAAATTTACACAGTACCGACAAGTGGATGATCAAGACGCGTGTGCAATAGTTGGGCAGTTATACGGTTGGAACGTTTCACCTACAAGGTACGCTTCTTCAAGACTGAATCTGAGCTCTTCTCCAGTCATAGGGGACTGACCACCTCAAAAATTCAAAGCTGCGGGACTGACCACAGTATCTTTAGCTCAAAACTACTGTCTCTATATTCGATTTCCTCTGCATTTGACTGAAGAAGCTTACTGTGTAGGCGAAACATTTCAACAATTAAGATACACAGTTACTGCACATGTCTTACTAATCAACCATAAATGGATCAGAGTTAGCATGAAAAGGTCAAAGTTAAAATAACGGAATCAGAATTAACATAACAGGTTAGAGTTAATATAAGAGGATTAGAGTTAACATAAGGGGATTAGAGTTAACATAAGGGTACCAGTGTTAACATGAGAGGATCAGACCTAACAGAAAGGGATCAGAGTTAGCGTAATGAGATCAGGTAACGTAAGGGGATCAGAGAAACACAAGTAGATCAGAGTTAATTCAAGGGGGCCAGAGTTAAAATAAAGGGAAGAGCACAGATAACATAAGGGGGAAACAGAACTAACAAGGGAGGAGAAGCATAGATAATATAAAGAATACAGGAACCTATTTAATTTCCACTCTAAAACAGAACGTCGCTTCAGTATTAGTTGTTCCTTGTTACTACCTGAGGTGGTGACAGATATGCTGTAATCAGGTTCAGAAAATATTTGTCCTGTTTCCTGACAAACATTACCCAACCTTACCTAAACTAACTTAACCTAACTTAACCTACTCATATTGACAAATCTTCGTTCACTTTCGCAATACAACGTCTGTTTTCTGTTTGTTTCATGTTTTTAGCCTGAGTTCCCCCCCCCGCCCCCCATGCTTCTATAAATCAATCCTAAAGGCTTTGTGTTCCACTTTATGACCCCTACGGATTTAGCGCTTTCTCATGCAGATAATAATAATAATAATAATAATAATAATAATAATAATAATAATAATAATAATAATAATAATAATGATAATTATAATAATAATAATTAATAATAATAATAACAATATTAATAATAATAATAATATTAATAATAATAACAATAATGATAATACTGAGAATAATATTAATAATGATAATAACAGAAATACAATTATAATAATAAGCTTGTCAGATAAGCGATAAGTGCATTATCAGTTGTCAATGCATTGCTGAATATGATAACAGCTGAGAAGCTGTCATCTGTGTATCGATTTGTCTTACCTGAACATGAGACCCGGGTCGTGATTACCGGAGGAGGATCGAGCCTTCGGCAATCCTTGCGTTGAATGACCCATACGGGTTTAGCGTATCGAAAAGTTTACCTACTGACATACAAACTCGCCTGGCGCTGATATCAAGTTCGTGAGTGAGGGATACTCTAGCATAAATTCGTGTCAGAGTTGGATAAAACATTATCCAGGTGAAGCACCATCGTTTGACGTATTTAAGGAGCTAGTAACAAGCTTCGACAGATCCGAGGAGCTTGACGCATCCTTCAGTATAATTAAGGAGTTTGACGGATCCTTCAATATAATTAAGGAACTTGACGCATCCTTCAGCATTATTAAGGAGATTGACGCACTCCTTTAACATAATTAAGGAGACTGACACATCCTTCAGCATAATTAAGGAGTTTGACGCATCCTTCAGCATAATTAAGGAGTTTGACGCATCCTTCAACATGTTTAAGGAATATGGTGAAAATAGTATATAATATCGACGAGTTTAGGAGTAAGAAACGTGTGCAACTGTTGGGTATCTTTACTGTTGATTGCAACAAGCTCTTCTTGGGACAACGTTTCACTCTGTGAAGAGCTTTATTAGATCATGGAATTAATAAAGCTCTGCACAGAGCAAAAAGTTGTATCCAACATATTCAATGTCATAAGCTAGCCAACTCAATCTCGAGGTTTCTGACTTTTGTAAAAATTAGTTCGTCTTAATGAGGAAATTAGCTGAGTAATAAACCGTTAATTAATTCACTTCTTGGACAAGATAGAAGAGGGAGGAAGGAAGAGGAGGAACGGAGGAGGAGGAGGAGGAAGAAGATGGAGGAAGGAGAAGAAAGAGAGAGGGAATATTCGTCGTACACCACTAGGGATATTCCAGGACACAAAGAGGAATATTCCAGGTACCCCGCCAGGAACATTCCAGGTACCCGGCTAGGAACATTTCAGGTATCCCGCCAGGAATATTCCAGGTATTCAGCAAGGAACATTCCAGATATTCCGCCAGGAACATTCCAGGTAATTTGCCAGGAACATTCCAGGTATCCCGCCAGGAACATTCCAGGTACACCACTTGGAGTCTACCTGGACAGAGTTCCGAGGGTCAACGTCCCCGCGGCCCGGTCCATGGCCAGGTCTTACGGTGGATCAGGGCCTGATCAGCCAGGCTGTTGCTGCTGGCCGCACGTAATTCAACATACGAACCACAACCCGGCTGATCAGGTACTGACTTCAGGTATGTGTCCAGTCCCCTTTTGAAGACCGCCAGAGTTCTATTGTTAATCCCCCTTATGTATGATGGGAGGCTGCTGAACAGCCTTAGGCCCCTGACACTCTTTGTGTTTTCACAAAGTGTACTCACGGCACCCTTGCTCTTTGTTGGGGAATGTTGCACCGTCTGCCGAGTCTTTTGCTTTCATCGGGAGTGATTTCTGTGTGCAGATTTCTAACTAATCTCTTGGATTTTCCAGGAGTAAATTATGATGCACCTTTCTAAATTGCGCTACAAGAAATACAAGTCAAGGGACTTTAAACGTTCCCAGTAACTGAAGTGCTTTGTTGAACTTATACATGTGGTGTAGGTCCTCTGTATGTTCTCCATATCTGCAATTTCGCCTGCTTTGAAAGGCAGGCGAAACCGGGTTATGTCAGAAATTATGGAGATAACAAGATTTTGGGACTTATTCACAAAAAATTCTTTCGAATGGACAATACTGAGTCTGATTAGCAGCTCACTAGAGGCAGAGCTACCTGTTCTTTCTGTCGCATCTGAATAAGTTGTAACCTGATATCCATATTTCATTTGACTTAACGAGGATTCCGCTGATGAAGGGTATTTTGTTGTTGGTGGATGCTGAAGGATCTCGTATATTTTGTCAATACAAATGATATCGTATTGATGGCTAGGGGGGCATTTCTTGTTGGCACTAATATCTGTGATTTTGGAGTGAGAATATTCCACGTACACCAAAAGGAATATTCCAAGTACACCACTAGAAATATTACAGGCACACCACCAGGAATATTCCAGACACACTACGAGGTACATCCTCCTAGCAGTAACACCCTTAGTAAAGAATGACAGAAAAATAACTACGTAACGAATACGTATTACATTTTGACCTATTCAAGTCTTTTTGGCCTAAGTTTGTATTTTTGATCTTTATATTCTTTCTTTTGCCCTATACATGTCTTTTTTTTTTACCCTAAGCTTGACTTTTTTAATTTATGTATGTCATTTTGCCCTCTTCATGTCACTCTGCCTGATGCGTGTCTTTATTTTTTTTATCTTTTCATGTCTCTTTGCTCTGTGTATTTATATTAAGAAGGTGGATAATGCAGATGAGTTTTAGAGGTAAAGTTAATACAGTCAGTTGGAGAGAAAATTTACATAAGCAGTTCGGATGCTGGTAATCATCTGATTGTTATCTTAGTGACGGAGAGCATCAGCACGCTTAAGACTTTTACACTGGCTAGAGATTAATGACGGAGTCGAGGTGAAGGGAAAGGAGGGTGGAAGGGAGGGGAAGAGGGGAGATGAAGATGGGAAGGTACGGAAAAAGGTAGGGCGAGGAGAGAGACTGGAGTCGGGGAAAGAGGGGGGAGGTGAAGTGGGAGTGGGAACTGGGGGTTAAGGAAGGAAGAGAGGAGATAAGGGGCGGTGGAGGTGAAAGGGATAAAATGGAGAGGGGGGGGAGGGTAGAGTAGCATATGCATAGAATACGAAATAATGATCACACAGGTGTGCGTGTGTGTGTGTGTGTGTGTGTGTGTGTGTGTGTGTGTGTGTGTGTGTGTGTGTGTGTGTGTGTGTGTGTGTGTGTGTGTGTGTGTGTGTGTGTGTGTGTGTGTGTGTGTGTGTGTGTGTGTGTGTGTGTGTGTGTGTGTGTGTGTGCGTATGTCTGAGTATTGTGTGTGTGTGCTCACCTATTGGTACTCACCTATTCGCGGTTGCAGGGGTCGAGTAATAGCTAAAGGCCCCGCCTCTTTACTGGTCACTACTAGGTCCTCTCCCTGCTCCATGAGCATTTTCATACCTCGTCTTAAAACTATGTATGGTTCCTTCCTCCACTACGTCACTTTCCAGATAGTTCCACTTCTTGACAACTCTATGACTGAAGAAATACTTCGTAGCATTCCTTTGACTTATTTGAGTCTTCAGCTTTCAACTGTGACTCATCGTTTCTGAGTCCCATCTCAGGAACATCCTGTCTCTCTCTACCTCGTCAATTCGCAGTATTTTATATGTCGTTATCATGCCTTCCCTAACCCTCCTGTCCTACAGTGTCCACAGGACGATTTTCCTTAACCTTTCTTCATGGGACATTCCCCTTAGCTCCGGGACTAGTCTTCTTGCAAACCTTTGCACTTTCTCAAATTTCTTGACGTGCTTGACCGAGTGCGGGTTCCAAACTGGTGCTGCATACTCCAATATGGGCCTGACATACAAGGTGTACAAAGTCCTGAACGACTCCTTACTGAGATGTCGGAAAGCTGCTCTTAGATTTGCTAGTCGCCCATATGCTGCAGCAGTAATTTGGTTGATGTACGCCACAGGAAATTTGTTTGGTATTATGCTCACCCCAATATCCTTTCCCCTGTGTAAGGTTTGTAGTGTTTGGCCCCTTAGGCTGTATTCCGTCTACGGTCTTCTTTGCCCTTCCCCGATCTTCATGACTTTGCACTTGGCAGCGTTGAACTCCAGGAGCCGCTTGCTGGACGAGGCCTGTAGCCTGTCCAGGTCCCTTTGTAGTCCTGCCTGGTCCTCCTCCGATTGAATTCTCCTCATGATCTGTGTGTGTCTGTGTGTACGTGCGCGTGTGTGTGTATGAGCACTCACCTAGTTGTACTCACTTAGTTGAGGTTGCAGGGGTCGAGTCCAAGCTCCTGTCCCCGCCTCTTCACTGGTCGCTACTAGTTCACTCTCCCTGAACCGTGAGCTTTATCATACCTCTGCTTAAAGCTATGTATGGATCCTGCCTCCACCACATCGCTTCCCAAACTATTCCACTTCCTGACTACTCTGTGGCTGAAGAAATACTTCCTAACATCCTTGTGATTTATCTATGTCTTCAACTTCCAACTGTGTCCCCTTGTTGTTGTGTCCCATCTCCGGAACATCCTGTCTTTGTCCACCTTGTCAGTTCCTCTCAGTATTTTGTATGTCGTTATCATATGCCCCCTATCTCTCCTGTCCTCCAGTGTCGTCAGGTTGATTTCCCTTAACCTCTCTTCGTAGGACATACCCCTTAGCTCTGAAACTAGTCTTGTTGCAAGCCTTTGCACTTTCTCTAGTTTCTTTACGTGCTTGGCTAGGTGTGGGTTCCAAATTGGTGCCGCATACTCCAATATGGGCCTAACGTACACGGTGTACAGGGTCCTGAACGATTCCTTATTAAGATGTCGGAATGCTGTTCTGAGGTTTGCTAGGCGCCCATATGCTGCAGCAGTTATTTGGTTGATGTGCGCTTCAGATGTGCCTGGTGTTATACTCACCCCAAGACCTTTTTCCTTGAGTGAGGTTTGTAGTCTCTGGCCCCCTAGACTGTACTCCGTCTGCGGTCTTCTTTGCCCTTCCCCAATCTTCATGATTTTGCACTTGGTGGGGTTGAACTCCAGGAGCCAATTGCTGGAACAGTCGTTCAGCCTGTCCAGATCCCTTTGTAGTTCTTCCTGATTCTCGTCCGATTGAATTCTTCTCAACAACTTCACATCATCTGTAAACAGGGACACTTCGGAGTCTATTCCTTCCGTCATGTCGTTCACAAATACCAGAAACAGCGCCTAGCCTAGGACTGACACCTGTAGAACCCCACTCGTTACAGGCACCCACTCTGACACCTCGCCACGTACCATGGCTCGTTGCTGTCTTCCTGACAGGTATTCCCTGTTCCACTGTAGTGCCTTCCCTGTTATCCCTGCCTGGTCCTCCAGTTTTTGCAGTAATCTCTTTTGTGGAACTGTGTCCAGCGCCTTCATACAGTCCAAGAAAATGCAGTCTACCCACCCCTCTGTGTGGATGTGTGTGTGTGTGTGTGTGTGTGTGTGTGTGTGTGTGTGTGTGTGTGTGTGTGTGTGTGTGTGTGTGTGTGTGCGTGCGTGTGTGTGTGTGCGTGTGTGTGTGTGTGTGTGTGTGTGTGTGTGTGTGTGTGTGTGTGTGTGTGTGTGTGTGTGTGTGTGTGTGTGTGTGTGTGTGTGTGTGTGTGTGTGTGTGTGTGTGTGTGTGTGTGTGTATCTCCTCGGGGAAGGGGAGGAAGGGGTGCCCTTAAGCTCGTGAAATGCTCTTGGTTCACGGAACTAGAGCTGCCCTCCGTTTTGTCGGATCGAAGCTGATTCCCTCTGGTGTTGTGTGAACCTGACCCTTCTGGCGCTTACCCATCATTACACTACTGTACGACTACTACTACTACTACTACTACTACTACTACTACTACTACTACTACTACTACTATTACTACTATTACTACTACTACTACTACTACTACTACTATTACTACTATTACTACTACTACTACTACTACTACTACTACTACTACTACTGTTACTACTACTACTATTTCTACTACTATTACAACTACTACTGCTACTACTGCTGTTCTTGCCATTGCTACTGCTACTACTGCTGCTACTATTATTGCTACTACTAATTGTACAGCTGCTACTACTACTATTACTACTGCTACTATTACTACTACTACTACTACTACTACTACTACCGCTACTACTACTTTTAATACACTTATAATGCTACTACTACTGCTAGTAGTACTGCTACTACTGCTGCTACTCCTACTGCTACTACTGCTGCTACTCCTACTGCTACTACTGCTGCTACTCCTACTGCTACTACTATTTTCCGGCAGGCCGGACTTGAGTCCTGGAGATGGGAAGTACAGTGCCTGCACTCTGAAGGAGGGGTGTTAATGTTGCAGTTTAAAAACTGTAGTGTAAAGCACCCTTCTGGCAAGACAGTGATGGAGTGAATGATGGTGAAAGTTTTTCTTTTTCGGGCCACCCTGCCTTGGTGGGACTCGGCCGGTGTGATAATAATAATAAAAAAAAAAAAAAAAAAAAAAAAAAAAATCTTGCTACTATTTCTACGACTACAACAACTACTACTACTACTACTACTACTACTACTACTACTACTACTACTTCTGTTTCTACTTCTCCTCCTACTACTACTGATTTTACTACTGCTACTACTGATTCTACTACTACTACTTTTACTATCGCTACTACTAATACTACTCCTGTTGCTATTACTACTGCTACTACTACCTATCTGCTAAAACTACTACTTCTGTTTTTACTCCTACTGCTACTAGTGCGGCTACAACTACTACTACTACCGTTACTGCTACTGCTACTAATATTACTGCTACTACTTCTATTGCTACTGTTACTACTACTACTACTACTACTACCACCACTACTACTACTACTACTACTATTACTAGTACTACTACTACTACTACTACTACTACTACTGCTGCTACTACTACTACTACTACTAATAATAATAATCATAATAATAACAATAATGATGATAATAATATTATTAATAATAATGATAATAATAATTTTAATAATAATAATAATAATAATAATAATAATAATAATAATAATAATAATAATAATAATAATAATAATAATAATAATAATAATAATAATAATAATAATAATAATAATAATAATTTTAATAATAATATAAGTTTTTATTATTATTATCATGGTTATTTTTATTATTCTTAATCGCAGTAACATTGATAAACTAGATAAATTTTGCTAGCTGCGTGATCAGAGAAAGGAATTCTCGTAATCCCTAAGCCGAACCCCCTCTACCTAAGTGTAAGACAAAGGGAGAGTAGAGTGCTGCATAGTTCCTGAATTCATCTCTAAATTCATAGTTCGTGAATTCATCTCTAAATTCTTAGTTCGTGAATTCATCTCTAAATTGCTGCTCGTCTACTGGCAGGAGCCAGCAGACGAGCAGCAGCGCACCCCATTCCTTTCCTTTATGCTTCTGCTAGTAGACCCCGCCTCCGGCAACGTCTTTGAGATCTTCCATACCTCACCTCCGACAGTATTTAAGACTCCATTCTCATGCTTCAGTTTCATATTTTTCCATACCAACGAAGCTGAACTCTTCTTTCCATACTGAGGGACTGACCACCTCAAACTATTTCTACAAGGTTGATGGACTGATTACATCATCTTTACTTCGCTACTTCTGCTTCCTACAATGCATTCTCTGTATTTGACCGAAGAAGCCTACATCGTTGGTGAAACGTTTCAAGAATTAAAATACCCAACCGTTGCTCGTCTCTTACACATCGACTCAGAAAGTGTTATGGGTGAGCGAAACGTCGTCAATCGAGGATTCCTCAGGGGTACATTTGTGCCTGCCTCTCAGAAACAGTATCAGAATCACCACACAGTTACCAGTCTATGCGACTATTATTCACTTTTTTGCCGTATTTCACTATCTCTTTACCCGTCTTGTGACTATCTCCTTACCTTACCCGTCTTGTGACTATCTCCTTACTTTACCCGTCTTGTGACTATCTCCTTACCTTACCCGTCTTGTGACTATCTCCTTACTTTACCCGTCTTGTGACTATCTCCTTACCTTACCCGTCTTGTGACTATCTCCTTACTTTACCCGTCTTGTGACTATCTCCTTACTTTACCCGTCTTGTGACTATCTCCTTACTTTACCCGTCTTGTGACTATCTCCTTACTTTACCCGTCTTGTGACTATCTCTTTACTGCTCAGCGACAATCTCCTAAACTGTTGTCGTCTGTGACTGTTGTTTCCTTGATCTGGTCTATATTCCCACGACTAAGAAAAAAATAAAGAAAATTAATGAAAATATCTTGAAGGGTAAACTTTGATGCAGGTTGTGAATCACTTCAGATCATCGAAATCGCCTTCACATGCATACCAAAAAAAAAAAAAAAAAAAAAAAAAAAAAAAAAAAAAAAAAAAAAAAAAAAAAAAAAAAAAAAAAAAAGGCTGGTGGTCTGGTAAATCTCCTGAAGATTCGCCGAGTTAGAGTGTGGTTAACGTTATCAGATTCAATGTATTAACCTCCTTACGACGATGAGCTGATAATATCGGTCAATTTTGTGATAAACTTAAAAAATAATAATCTCTAATTATCTTAATTTGGATTTAACAATGTGATAATACATAATACACCAATATTATTTTTCATCGTATGAAGGTTAAATACATCGTAATGTCAGTAATAAAGAATTTTATTGATATTTAATTATATTAAATATTAATAAAATAGAGTATTTTTGTTATATTGATATTTCAATATAATAAAATATAACAAAAGTTACCTGAAACCTGAATGATAACGAGTTATGTCAGTTATGTCTAAGATAACTTCAGGAATTTTGTTATTATGCATCAAGAGGAGTTTTGATTATTCATTATTTCCTTCAAGGTGTTCCTTGATGCTGCTGAAGGACAACTGGATTCAATAAATTAGAGCTAACATCCCATTCCTTGGATCAAACCTGATTATCTTTCCATTTTCTAGGCTCTATATGAACCCTGTTCATCACTAATGATAGATGAATTAATTGGTATAATCCACACAGGTAATCAGGTTTGATACGAGGAGAAGGAGGGCCAATTCCATTACATCGAATTAAGAGCCCTTCGCCATCAATCAAGGCGCCTCCTCCCCTCCTCACTATGTCACAGAAGGGCATGTTCACTCTACCCTGCGGAGTGTACCTTTCACTAGTGTGGGCATGTTCACTCTACCCTGCGGAGTGTACCTTTCACTAGTGTGGGCATGTTCACTCTACCCTGCAGAGTGTACCTTTCACTAATGTGGGCATGTTCACTCTACCCTGCGGAGTGTACCTTTCACTAGTGTGGGCATGTTCACTCTACCCTGCAGAGTGTACCTTTCACTAATGTGGGCATGTTCACTCTACCCTGCGGAGTGTACCTTTCACTAGTGTGGGCATGTTCACTCTACCCTGCAGAGTGTACCTTTCACTAATGTGGGCATGTTCACTCTACCCTGCGGAGTGTACCTTTCACTAGTGTGGGCATGTTCACTCTACCCTGCAGAGTGTACCTTTCACTAATGTGGGCATGTTCACTCTACCCTGCAGAGTGTACCTTTCACTAGTGTGGGCATGTTCACTCTACCCTGCGGAGTGTACCTTTCACTAATGTGGGCATGTTCACTCTACCCTGCGGAGTGTATCTTTCACTAGTGTGGGCATGTTCACTCTACCCTGCGGAGTGTATCTTTCACTAATGTGGGCATGTTCACTCTACCCTGCGGAGTGTATCTTTCACTAGTGTGGGCATGTTCACTCTACCCTGCAGAGTGTACCTTTCACTAATGTGGGCATGTTCACTCTACCCTGCAGAGTGTACCTTTCACTAATGTGGGCATGTTCACTCTACCCTGCGGAGTGTACCTTTCACTAGTGTGGGCATGTTCACTCTACCCTGCAGAGTGTACCTTTCACTAGTGTGGGCATGTTCACTCTACCCTGCGGAGTGTACCTTTCACTAGTGTGGGCATGTTCACTCTACCCTGCGGAGTGTACCTTTCACTAGTGTGGGCATGTTCACTCTACCCTGCAGAGTATACCTTTCACTAGTGTGGGCATCTTCACTCTACCCTGCGGAGTGTACCTTTCACTAGTGTGGGCATGTTCACTCTACCCTGCGGAGTGTACCTTTCACTAATGTGGGCATGTTCACTCTACCCTGCGGAGTGTACCTTTCACTAGTGTGGGCATGTTCACTCTACCCTGCGGAGTGTATCTTTCACTAGTGTGGGCATGTTCACTCTACCCTGCAGAGTGTACCTTTCACTAGTGTGGGCATGTTCACTCTACCCTGCGGAGTGTACCTTTCACTAGTGTGGGCATGTTCACTCTACCCTGCAGAGTGTACCTTTCACTAATGTGGGCATGTTCACTCTACCCTGCGGAGTGTACCTTTCACTAGTGTGGGCATGTTCACTCTACCCTGCGGAGTGTATCTTTCACTAGTGTGGGCATGTTCACTCTACCCTGCAGAGTGTACCTTTCACTAGTGTGGGCATGTTCACTCTACCCTGCAGAGTGTACCTTTCACTAGTGTGGGCATGTTCACTCTACCCTGCAGAGTGTACCTTTCACTAGTGTGGGCATGTTCACTCTACCCTGCAGAGTGTATCTTTCACTAGTGTGGGCATGTTCACTCTACCCTGCAGAGTGTACCTTTCACTAGTGTGGGCATGTTCACTCTACCCTGCAGAGTGTATCTTTCACTAGTGTGGGCATGTTCACTCTACCCTGCAGAGTGTATCTTTCACTAGTGTGGGCATGTTCACTCTACCCTGCGGAGTGTACCTTTCACTAGTGTGGGCATGTTCACTCTACCCTGCGGAGTGTACCTTTCACTAGTGTGGGCATGTTCACTCTACCCTGCAGAGTGTATCTTTCACTAATGTGGGCATGTTCACTCTACCCTGCAGAGTGTACCTTTCACTAGTGTGGGCATGTTCACTCTACCCTGCGGAGTGTATCTTTCACTAGTGTGGGCATGTTCACTCTACCCTGCAGAGTGTACCTTTCACTAGTGTGGGCATGTTCACTCTACCCTGCGGAGTGTACCTTTCACTAGTGTGGGCATGTTCACTCTACCCTGCAGAGTGTATCTTTCACTAATGTGGGCATGTTCACTCTACCCTGCAGAGTGTACCTTTCACTAGTGTGGGCATGTTCACTCTACCCTGCGGAGTGTATCTTTCACTAGTGTGGGCATGTTCACTCTACCCTGCGGAGTGTATCTTTCACTAGTGTGGGCATGTTCACTCTACCCTGCGGAGTGTATCTTTCACTAATGTGGGCATGTTCACTCTACCCTGCGGAGTGTATCTTTCACTAGTGTGGGCATGTTCACTCTACCCTGCAGAGTGTACCTTTCACTAATGTGGGCATGTTCACTCTACCCTGCGGAGTGTACCTTTCACTAGTGTGGGCATGTTCACTCTACCCTGCGGAGTGTATCTTTCACTAGTGTGGGCATGTTCACTCTACCCTGCGGAGTGTACCTTTCACTAGTGTGGGCATGTTCACTCTACCCTGCGGAGTGTATCTTTCACTAGTGTGGGCATGTTCACTCTACCCTGCGGAGTGTATCTTTCACTAGTGTGGGCATGTTCACTCTACCCTGCAGAGTGTACCTTTCACTAATGTGGGCATGTTCACTCTACCCTGCGGAGTGTACCTTTCACTAGTGTGGGCATGTTCACTCTACCCTGCAGAGTGTATCTTTCACTAATGTGGGCATGTTCACTCTACCCTGCAGAGTGTACCTTTCACTAATGTGGGCATGTTCACTCTACCCTGCGGAGTGTATCTTTCACTAGTGTGGGCATGTTCACTCTACCCTGCGGAGTGTACCTTTCACTAGTGTGGGCATGTTCACTCTACCCTGCGGAGTGTATCTTTCACTAGTGTGGGCATGTTCACTCTACCCTGCGGAGTGTATCTTTCACTAGTGTGGGCATGTTCACTCTACCCTGCAGAGTGTACCTTTCACTAATGTGGGCATGTTCACTCTACCCTGCGGAGTGTACCTTTCACTAGTGTGGGCATGTTCACTCTACCCTGCAGAGTGTATCTTTCACTAATGTGGGCATGTTCACTCTACCCTGCAGAGTGTACCTTTCACTAATGTGGGCATGTTCACTCTACCCTGCGGAGTGTATCTTTCACTAGTGTGGGCATGTTCACTCTACCCTGCGGAGTGTACCTTTCACTAGTGTGGGCATGTTCACTCTACCCTGCGGAGTGTATCTTTCACTAGTGTGGGCATGTTCACTCTACCCTGCGGAGTGTACCTTTCACTAGTGTGGGCATGTTCACTCTACCCTGCGGAGTGTATCTTTCACTAGTGTGGGCATGTTCACTCTACCCTGCGGAGTGTACCTTTCACTAGTGTGGGCATGTTCACTCTACCCTGCGGAGTGTACCTTTCACTAGTGTGGGCATGTTCACTCTACCCTGCGGAGTGTACCTTTCACTAGTGTGGGCATGTTCACTCTACCCTGCGGAGTGTATCTTTCACTAGTGTGGGCATGTTCACTCTACCCTGCGGAGTGTATCTTTCACTAGTGAAACACACTTTTGGATCGTAGGGATTCATTGTCTCTAGCATATTTATTACCTTATCAACTCCATGGAAGTAAACCTAGAGAGAGAGAGAGAGAGAGAGAGAGAGAGAGAGAGAGAGAGAGAGAGAGAGAGAGAGAGAGAGAGAGAAGCTAGTTTTCTTTAATACCCAGCTAAGATTGCAACATTCCTTTCACTGACTTTGCACTCGTCTCCGCACTATAGGTAATTCTGCTTTCGTTAAGCAGGAAGGAATCCCGTTGAACATAGTCACATTGCTTTGTCAATCAGATAACGTAAAAAAAATGATTCAGGCAGGCTAAATCTTCATGAACAGAAATGGTATAACTATGTTGCAAACAGACTTAATCCCAGTGTTTAGATAATAAATATATTGAAAGACAGACTTAATCCCTACAGTTAGATAAAGGAATAAATATGTTGGAGGCAGACTTAAGAGTGTCTCTAGCATATGTATAACGCTGTTTGATCGAAAGGATTGTTATGCTCATTGTGAAAACCAAGTTAGTTATGTGTCGCTCATTATGCTCACCAAGTTCTTTTTCCAGTCAATTTGCTCATACAGTTTATATATACATATATATTAACATGTTTGCCGTCTCCCACCAATGCAGGGTGACCCAAAAAGAAAGAAAAAAATTTTCATAGTCATTCAACACTCACCATCGCTCATACATAAATCATTGTCTTTGCAGAGGCGCCGAGATACGATAGTTCAGATATCCCTCCAAACTGTCAATATCCAGGACTCGAGTGCGGCTAACCGGTTTCCCTGAATCCTTTCACAAAATATTACCCAGCTCACACTTCAACAGCTCGTCAAGTCCCCAAAACCTTTCGTTTGCAATCGCTCCAATCTAAGACATATTGTTAGGTAAGACACATATGCAACTATGGAACAATACTCTTCTCCAGACTGAGGGTGATGGACTGATTACATCGTCTTCAAGTCTCTTCTGCTTCTATCAACTTTTCTGTACTCGACTGAAGAAGCCTACTGTGTAGGCGAAACGTTTCGAAATAAAGATACCTAACTGTTGCATATGTGTCTTACCTAACAACCTGTCGGTATTTTATACCATTTTAATGTTCAGTCTAAGACATAAGAACATAAGAACATAAGAAAGAATGAACACTGCAACAGGCCTACTGACCCATGACCCATGTGGAGCAGGTCTATGTCCTCCCCCCCGGATTAGCCCAATGACCCACCCAGTCTGGTCAGGTCATATTCACTTAATTAAGGAAGGAGCACGGCACCAGACCCAGAAGCACAAGCTAGCCAGGTCCAACTCACACCCACCCACACCCACTCATGTATTTATCTAATCTATTTTTAAAACTACACAACGTCTTAGCCTCAATAACTGTACTTGGGAGTTTATTCCACTCACCCACAACTCTATTACCAAACCAGTGCTTTCCTATATCCTATGAGTCCTGTCTTGGCTGGAAAATTTTCAGCACGCTATTTACATACCCTTTATTTATTCCTGTTTTCCATTTATACACCTCGATCATATCCCCCCTAATTCTACGCCTTTCGAGAGAGTGCAGATTCAGGGCCCTTAGTCTATCCTCATAGGGAAGATTTCTAATACATGGGATCAGCTTTGTCATCCTCCTCTGTAAGCTTTCCAGAGCATTTATGTCGATTCTGTAATACGGTGACCAGAACTGAGCAGCATAGTCTAAATGAGGCCTAACCAAGGATATATAGAGTTGAAGAACAACCTGAGGACTTCTATTATCTATGCTTCTAGATATGAAGCCAAGAATTCTGTTAGCTTTATTGCAAACACTAATGTACTGTTGTCTTGGTTTTAGATTACTGCTAACCATAACTCCTAAATCCTTTTCGCAATCAGTAGTATTAAGATCTACATCATTTAGTTTATATGTCGCGTGGTTATTTTCCTGTCCAACATTTAGAACTTTGCATTTGTCTATATTAAACTGCATCTGCCACTTCTCCGACCATTGCATCAGTCTATTCAAATCATCCTGGAGTGCACTAATGTGCTCATTAGAATGAATTGGACGGCCTATTTCGGTGTCATCAGCAAATTTGCTTATGTTTCCTATTTATTCCCTCATCTCTGTCGTTTATGTAAATTGTGAACAACAACGAGCCCAACACTGACCCCTGAGGAATACCACTTGTGACGTGCCCCCATTCTGATTTCTTACCATTTATGCAAACTCTCTGCTGCCTATTTGTCAGTCATGCCTCTACCCAGGAAAAAATTTCTCCTCCTATTCCGTGTGCCTTAAGTTTCCTCAATAGCCTCTGATGTGGAACTCTATCGAAAGCCTTACTGAAGTCCATATACACAATATCATATTCATTACCATGATCTATCTCCTCAAACACCTTAGTGAAAAAATTTAGTAAATTCGTAAGACAGGAACGCCCCTTTGAGATTCATTAATCAATCTGTGCCTATCAAGATGGCCACGAATTGCTTCGAAGCCAAGGACCTGTCACCTGTCTTGTAAATAGGTATTACATTTGCCATTTTCCACTTATCAGGCACTATGCCAGTTTGTAGTGATATGTTAAAAAGATTAGCCAAAGGGATGCTAAGTTCCTCTTTACATTCCTTTAACACCCTTGCAAACAGTTCATCAGGGCCTGGGGATTTGTTAGGTTTTAGTTTCTCTATTTGTCTGAGGACCATGTCACTAGTTACCGCAATCATGCATAGTTTATCATCGTCCTGTTCTACATAATCTATTATTTCAGGAATATCGCTATTATTTTCCTGGGTGAAAACTGAGAGGAAGTAGGTATTGAAAATTTCACACATATCCCTATCACTGTCAGTGATCTTACCAGAGTTACTCTTAAGTGGGCCAATCTTGTCCCTAATATTACTTCTGTATACCTGAAAGAACCCTTTTGAGTTAGTCTTTGAATCCCTTGCGACCTTAGCCTCATAATCCATTTTTGCTTTTCTTATTCCTTTCTTTATTTCTCTCTTTAATTGAATATATTGATTTCTTAACTGTCCATCCCCTCTTTTGATACGCCTATATATGCCTCTCTTTTGACCAATGAGATGTTTTAATCTATTGTTCATCCATTTGGGATCGTTTTTTTTTTAGATCTAATTTCCCTACACGAAACAAAAATTGTCTGGGCAGTTAGAACTATGCTCTGAAAAACGTCATATTGGCAACCAAGATCACCTACCTGACCCATAGTCAGGACATCCCAATTTAGCCCACCCAGTTAATTTTTCAGTCCCATGAAGTCGGCCAAGTGAAAATATGGGACAGAGATTTGATTGCAGTTATCTGGGTAATTCCATAATATATTAAAACTAGGTGATTTGTGATCACTTTCCCCAAGCTCATCATTAACCTCAAGATTATTAATTAGTGAATCTTTGTTGGCAAGAACTAAGTCAAGAAGATTGTTTCCTCTAGTTGGTTGTGTCACAACCTGTTCTAAAAAGCAATCCTGAACCGTATCAAGAAAGTCACTAGACTCAAGATTTCCTGTCATATTGTTCCAATCAATTTTTCTAAAGTTAAAATCTCCCATTATCAGAACATTTTCATATCTAGATGCTTTATGAATTTCGTCACATAACAGTTTACTGCACTCCCTGTCAAGGATTGGGGGCCTATAAATCACACCCAAAATTAATTTGTCACGACCCTCGAGAAACTGTAGCCAAACAGATTTTGTGTTCAATGTTTCTAATCTTATATCATGTCGAAGACAACAATTTAAATTTTCTCTGACACACTTCGCCACTCCACCACCCTTCCTGTTGACCCTATCAGTGTGGAATAGTTTATAACCCTGTATGTTGCATTCAGAAGGCATTTCTCTATCTTTCAGGTTGAACCAGGTCTCTGTTACACCAATAATATCTATATTACCTACACTTGCAAGTAATCTTAGCTCATCTACCTTATTTCTTAGACTCCTACTATTTGTATAGTAAACCTTAAGGGAGCTAGTCACTCGTTGCCCTCTGCTGTCTCTCTTCTTTTGTTGGTCAGTTGATTGGCCATTACTAGCAACTTTATTTTGAATATTGTCTTTTAAACATATCCCTAAGGTATCCCGGTAGTAACTGCTGTTTTTTAAACCTAATACTGCAGCCTGATTGTTTCCCACAAACACCCATATGTCTATAATGTATCCGTTTAAATTCCTAGACAAGTCATCAATTACCCTCTCAATCGAATTGGCTAATGCAACCATTCCATCCCCAGAGAGATGAACCCCATCCCTTGCATACATATCACGTTTGCCAAAGAATAGGTCCCAGTTATTAATGAATGGGATTGAAAGTTCCTTGCAGTACCTGTCTAGCCAGCAATTTATACCAATTGCCCTAGACATCCATTCATTGCCCACTCCCTTTCTAGGCAAGATGCTACACATGACTGGGATCCCTCCCTTAGACCTAACTTCTTCTACGGCTGACCTGTGCTTATCCAGCAGCTCCTGTCTCCTGCCCTTCCCAATGTCATTACCCCCAGCACTAAGACAGATATTGGGCTTGTTCCCATTACCTTACATAATATTATCCAACCTCCTGACTATGTCACCAACACCAGCTCCAGGAAGGCACACCCTGTGTCTGACCTTTCTGTCTTTGTTACAAAAAGCACGGTCCATATATCTTACCTGAGAATCTACTACTATTAAAATATTCTTACCTTGATTAGCAGGGGAATCAGTGGTACCTTCAATCTCACTAACCACTGAAATGCACTCGTCCTGGAGGACAGAGAATCGATTTCCTACCTTCACATCTTCTCTGTTAACTCTCTTTATCTTCCTTCTTCCTGAACTGTGAACCACTTGCCACTTAAAGCCGCTGCCACTATCACTGCTAGTGACCATTTCTTCCTTACCAGCTAAATCCCTCTCACACTCACTCCCACACTCATCTAGGCGAAGCTTCAGCCTCCTATTTTCCTCCTGAAGACGTAGAACCTCCTTCTTCAACACTTTAACCTGAGATTCTAAAACACTACAACAAGCCATGGCGCTTGGTAACACCCCACGCTAACTCCCAGAGCTTAGGACAGGTATGACCGCAGGTGACCACTGACATCAAAGTACTGACGCTCACACACGCTTGCTGGAAGTCCAAGCCCCTAGCCAACAAAACACCCTTTACCACTTTCCTCCAACCTTTGTTCCATTCTCTCTAAATGACCAAACCATCTAAACAGCCCCTCTTCATCCCTCTGACTAATGCTTTTAGTAGCTCCACACCTAATTTCCACCATACGAATTCTCTGCATAATATTTACACCAAACGTTGCCCCTTAGACAGGACATCTCCATTGCCTCCAGCCGCCTCCTCGCTGCAGCACTTACAACGAAAGCTTCTCATCCATATAAGAGTGATAATACCACTATACTCTCGTACATTCCCTTCTTTGCCTCTATGGATAACGACTTTTGTCTCCACAGACTCCCCAACGCACCACTCACCATTTTTCGTTCATCACTTCTATGGTTGACCTCAAACTTCATAAACCAATCAGATGAAAAGTAAACTTCCAAATATCTCAAAACATTCACTTCTTCCATACTCTCCCCAACGTGACATCCAATTTTTCTTTATCTAAATCGTTTGATACCCTCATTACCTTACTTTTATCTATGTTAACTTTCAACTTTCTATCTTTACACCCCCCAAACTCGTCCACTAACCTTTGCAACTTTTCTTTAGAGCCCCTCAAAAGCACAGTATTATCAGCAAAAAGTAACTTTACCAACTCCCGTTTTGGATTTGATTCCCCATAATTTAATCCCACCCGTCTCCCCAACACTCTGTCTCTCACACTCCCATTACCCGTCTCTCACTCTCATCCTCCACGTTTCTCACTCGCCCCTCCTTTCACTCTCCCCCTCTCCGTTTCTCACTCTCCCCTTCCACGTCTCTTACACTTCCCCTCCCCGTCTCTCACACTTCCCCTCCCCGTCTCTCACTCGCCCCCTCCACGTCTCTAACTCTCTCCTCCACGTCTCTCACTCTCCCTTCCCGTCTCTCACTCTCCCCTCCACGTCTCTCACTTTCCCTTCCCGTCTCTCACTCTCCCCCTCCCAGGCTCCCACTCTCCCCCCCGCGTCTCTCACTCTCCCCTTCCCGTCTCTCACTCTCCCCTCCACGTCTCTCAATCTCCCTCCCCGTCTTTCACTCTCCCCCTCCCAGTCTTCCACTCTCCCCCCCCGCGTCTCTCACTCTCCCCCTCCACATCTCTCACTCTCCCCTCCACGTCTCTCACTCTCCCCTCCACGTCTCTCACTCTCCATCTCCCTCTCCCTCTCACTCTCCCCTCAAGTCTTCGTCATTCCTTTTTTATTATCTTAATTTTCTTACCACAAGTTCTGCAGGGGTGTTTTAGAATTAGAAGCACCACTTGAGGGATTTGCTGTAGGGGGAGGGGGGTGTATGGGAGGGGAGGGAGGAGATGGGGAAGGGAGAGGAAGACTCCAAACTTCACCTCTGGCATACATATAGGCGATTATTGCGTAGTGAAGATGGTGGTGGTGGTGGTGGTGGTGGTGGTGTGTAGCAATGGTGTCAGTGTAGCGGTGGTTGTAGTAGTAATGGAGGTGTAGAACTTGTGTGTGTGGTGGTAGTGGTGAATGTAGTAACGAGGGAGAGAATCATAAGTGCCGTTGTGGTTGATGATTGGTGGACGTAGTAGCAAGTGGGGATGATTAGTTGCGTTTTGGTGGATGTAGTGTTAGATTGAATAGTGGGGAAGAAGACGTAGCAGCGAGAGTAAGGGAGATTAGTGACGTTGTGGTGGATGTTGTAGTGAGAGACTGGGAGATTAGGGCGTTGTGGTGGATGTAGAGATGGGTGTAGTAGCAAGGAGGGATATAAGTAATGTTGTGGGTATAGCAGTAAGAATGAGGGAGGGGGGTTAGTGGTGTTGTTGTTGATGATCTGGTGGATAAAGTAATAGCAGAAGGGAGTTAGTGGGGGAGTGATGGTGGTTGTGGTGTTGAAGTTGTTTAAAAATAAGAAATGATGATACAGCTTTTCTTCCAGTTACTTTCCTCTCATTTAGTCTAGTTTTTTTGCGGTGTAGTCTATGACAGGTTCCTCTAAGAGATGCTTCCCGCTCTCTTCCCCCCAAAACTCGTTTCGTAATATTATGTTGTGGCATTTCCACTCTTGAATTCACGTTGTATATTTTCTTCCCGGCGCCTGAGGAGTCAGTTCAACCTGCCCACCTCCGTTATGACACAAAATTCGTATCTTGAGGACTTACGATTCGGACACAGGCTCTGCACAGAGCGTAGGATCTTGAATCGGATCATTGACACTGCTGGTGACTCCGGGCGCATTTGGCCTGTCTTGGAGCCACTCTAGGAGCGTGGGAAGGAGTCTTGCCAAAGGCAAATCTATCACAGCCTCCACAGAATTCATTACAAAAAAACAACTCATTCATTTTTGAGCATTACTTGTAATAAGAATACAAAAATGCCGTGAATAAAAGCACTTCTAGAATCAGTCTTCTGTGAATTGGATATTGTTGAAACTCCGAGTCGTGAATGCCTCTAACTCATGCATGAAACTAGTGAAAAAGTAGATGTATTTTGGTCGTTGTGCAAACTGAGAACGATATCCAAGAATTATATAACCCCGGCACCCTGTAGCTCAAAGCAGAAGAAAGACCTAGTAACGAGTGCTTCATAAGTTTGTAATGTAGTTAAATATCTGCACTGAATATGCGAAGTGAAACAAGTGAAACTAAGAGGTATTCGCCAGTTGTCACATGGAAGCTAATATCCTGATTTATTCAATAAAAGTGGCAACTTAGGACACACATACACACACACACACACACACACACACACACACACACACACACACACACACACACACACACACACACACACACACACACACACACACACACACACACACACACACACACACACACACACACACACACACACACACACACACACGACCCCTGCAACCACAAATAGGTGAGTACACACAGAGTCATTCTCTTGTTATCTGACAGAGCCCGATATCCCAACATACACCAGCATATTAAGTTAAAAGCTGCTCACAAGTTAAGTTGTCAAGTTATTAGCGTTGAAGGTTTGAAGCTAACTGGATGAAGCTCTGATGAATTATCTCACTAATGTCAGTATTTTAGTCTTCTAAATTTATTTTGTGAAAAATAGCAAATTGGGACCTACACTGACGAAAATCAGTCCACACTGTTCTATAATGAACATTAACCAGTGTTTAAGGATTAAGTTATTAAGTAAACAAGTAAGTAAATAAGTCAATAAGCAAATTGAGTAAGTAAAATAAATAAGTAAGTAAAGTAAGCAAGCAAGTATAAAAGTTCTTTTAATTAGGATTCAGTTAAGTAACATTCAATTTTTTTACACTGTTCTTGAGGGTACACGTAGTAGATGTTATGTGCAGACAGAAATTCCATTATGTAAAAGTAACCCAGAATAACCCAGTTTATCTCTGATCAGAGGACGTTTTCTCCAGTTATTTCGGGAAAATCATTTTGATTAAAAAAAATAAAAACTCTGATACTTTCATGGCCAAAAATCAAGGAGAACTTCCTTTGGATATAATACATCGACACTAAAAGTTTGAAAGTGAGCAGAAGTTGCATTCTCGAGTTATTGCACAGAATCCAGTAAAATTTGCTTCCAAAACACTTCATCTATTTCAGTCGATGCATCAGCCATTAAATATTAACGCCGTTCAGAACTGTTTTATCTTACTCGAAGTGAAGCGCTCAACGGTAGGGGTCATATAGCGGCTAGGTAATGAGATGCATTTGGATTCGATCCAAGAAGAGAATAAGCCCAGTTCCTCGGATAAAGAGCCCCTCAGCACCATCATGGTACCCCAATTAAGGAGGCATACTAAAGTTACGTAATATAAAAATAATATTATACTGTTTCCAGGTTAAAGATAAAAGTGCCCCTGACACACGCCATTAACACACGCCATTAATACACAACCCTGTTTGTAAGCATGATACTCCGGTGTTAAAATTTTGAAGTCTATCAGAGGAGCCGCATTTTAAGTTATTAAATGGAAATAAATACCTCTACATATTTAATAAAACAGAAAAAAATTGGGCTTATTCAGCCTAATAGCAAGACGAACCTTGTTTTCTGAGAATTACACCTGGGATGAAAATTTGAAGCCGATCAGAAAATGCAATTTTCTACCTATCACACGGATTCCAAAGATTCCAAATCCACGAACTAAACCTGAAAACTATCCTGTCTGTAAGATAAATCAACCATTAAATATTGAAGACTTTCAGAGGCGGTTGACTCAAATTTATTTAACACGATCTTATAAGAATAAAAATTTCATACAATTTTGCACTTAAAACTGGGAAATTTGGACTTACTCACTAAAATTTCTGTCTCCGCCGTCGAAGAGGTAGAAGCCACCTTCTATGAACGTTGGAAGACATGCAGCAGAAACTTTAAAAAGTTATCGAACCAGTTCCAGGAATCTTGGAATGAGTTCAACAACTTTGATTATATGGCATCTACACAAGTCAGGAATGACATGACTCTTGCTCTAACTTCCGTACACCTGCGCTGAGAGTTTTGAAATAATGTTTGGAAGAATTACCGACAATATGTCAGGTGATAGGATGCAAGTTCAACAAATGCGACATTTTATTGTGGCAGGAGCTTTGCCAAGCCGCTGACAAAGTTTTGCAAC
>NC_091297.1:40486349-40488849 GCF_038502225.1 Cherax quadricarinatus | reverse complement strand
GATTCCTTGTTATATCCAGCTGAAACAAAGGGGAAGAGACCAGGGAAATGTTCTTTTACCGCTGCTAATACCACGACTATTTTCAGGAGATTAAATGCATTCTTGAAGTCTAAGTTTACCACTGCATTGTTCTCAGGCAGGTTGTTGATATACGCCCTTGTTGCATGAACCGCTGCTTCGTGTGTGTGTGTGTGTGTGTGTGTGTGTGTGTGTGTGTGTGTGTGTGTGTGTGTGTGTGTGTGTGTGTGTGTGTGTGTGTGTGTGTGTGTGTGTGTGTGTGTGTGTGTGTGTGTGTGTGTGTGTGTGTGTGTGGTGTGTGTGTGTGTGTGTGTGTGTGTGTGTGTGTGTGTGTGTGTGTGTGTGTGTGTGTGTGTGTGTGTGTGTGTGTGTGTGTGTGTGTGTGCGTGTGTGTGTGTGTGTGTGTATGTGCGTGCGTGTAAACATTTGGGAGGAGTACACGTACATAAACACACGTGTACACACGAACAGAAAAACGCACACGAATGGGTACACATTCAGTCATATGCACGAGTAAGTGTAAATACATACAGACACGCACACATCTATATGTGCACACTTACAGGTACATGCACACTGACACGTATATTCACAAACACACGAACGCGAGGGAGCGCACTCAAGCAATTCTTGGATCAGGTGTTAGTGCAGCGTTGAGGTCATTGTTCTGCTGTCAGCTCCTACGTATACACACACACGTACACACACGAACACACACGCACACACACGTACACACACGCACACACACGCACACACACGCACACACACGCACACACACGCACACACACGCACACACACGCACACACACGCACACACACGCACACACACGCACACACACGCACACACACGCACACACACGCACACACACGCACACTATTCAGACATTCACAAACACACACACGCGCAGTACCCAGACACGCACATACAGGCTGAGAGAGGAAGGACGGGAGATCGTAAGAAACGACCGAGAAGTATGTGAGGAGCTCTATAGGAGATTCAGAGAAGTGTTCACAGAGGAGTCAGAATGGATTCCAGAAAGACAGAGAGGTGGGGTACACCATCAAGTGTTAGACACAATACATATGGCCGAGAAAGAAGTGAAAAGGTTGCTAAGCGAGCTAGATACCTAAAAGGCGATGGGGCCGGATAACATCTATCCATGGGTTCTGAGATAGGGAGCAGAGGCACTATGTGTGCCATTAACAACAATCATTAACACATGTATCGAAACAGGGCGACTACCTGAGGTATGGATAAGAGCAAATGTAGTCCCAATTTTTAAAAAAGGAGACACACGAAGCACTAAACTACTAACCAGTGTCACTAACATGTATAATACACAAAGTAATGGAGAAGATTATCTGAAGAGTAGTGGAGCAACGACAACCAGCACGGTTTCAGGGACGGGAAATCCTGTGTCACAAATCTTCTGGAGTTCTATGACAGGGTGACAGCAGTAAGACTGATGGACTGTAAGAAGGCTTTTCACACACTTCCACAGAAGAGATTAGTGCATAAGTTGGAAGATCGGGCAAGTATAACAGGGAAGGCACTGCAATGTCGAGAAGTCATCAGCGACACATGGTACGTGACGAATTGTCAGAGTGGGCGCCTGTGACGAGCAGGATCCCATAGCGGTCAGTCCTAGGACAGGTGCTGCTTCTGGAGTATGTGAACTACATGATGGAAGGAATAGACTCAGATGTGTCCCTGCTTGCAGATGATGGGAAGTTGATGAGAAGAATTCAATCGGGCGAGGACCAGGCGGAACTACAAAAGGATCTGGACAGGCTGCAGGCCTGGTCCGGAAACTGGCTCCTGGAGTTCAACCCTACCAAGTGCAAAGTCATGATGATTGGGGAAAGGCAAAGAAGATTGCAGACGCAGTACAGTCTAGGGCGCCAGAGACTACAAACTTCACTCATGGAAAAGGATCTTGGGGTGAGTATAACACCAGGCACATCTCCTGAGGTGCATATCAACCAAATAACTGCTGCAGCATGTAGGCGCCTAGAAAACCTATGAGCAGCATTCCGACATCTCAATAAGGAATCGTTCAGGACCCTGTACACTGTGTATGTCAGGCCTATACTGGAGTATGCAGCACCAGTTTGAAACCCACACTTAGCCAAGCATATATGGAAATTATAGAAAGTGCAAAGGTTTGCAACAAGATTAATCCCAGAGCTAAGGGGCATGTCCTACGCGAAGAGTCTAAGAGAAATCGACCTGACGACAGTGGAGGACAGGAGAGACAGGAGGGGACATGATAACGACATATAAAATACTGAGAGGAATCGACAAGGTGGACAGAGACAGAATGTTCTAGAGATAGAACACAGCAACAAGAGGTCACAGTTGGAAGTTGAAGACTCTGAAGAATCACAGGGATGTTAGGAAGTATTTCTTCAGTCACAGAGTTGTCAGGAAGTGGAATAGCCTGGGAAGTGATGTAGTGGAGGCAGGATCAATACATAGTTTT
>NC_091297.1:40428849-40483849 GCF_038502225.1 Cherax quadricarinatus | reverse complement strand
CCTGAAGCGCACATCAACCAAATAACTGCTGCAGCATATGGGCGCCTAGCAAACCTCAGAACAGCATTCCGACATCTTAATAAGGAATCGTTCAGGACCCTGTACACCGTGTACGTTAGGCCCATATTGGTGTACGCGGCACCAGTTTGGAACCCACACCTAGCCAAGCACGTAAAGAAACTAGAGAAAGTGCAAAGGTTTGCAACAAGACTAGTTCCAGAGCTAAGAGGTATGTCCTACGAGGAGAGGTTAAGGGAAATCAACCTGACGACACTGGAGGACAGGAGAGATAGGGGGGACATGATAACGACATACAAAATACTGAGAGGAATTGACAAGGTGGACAAAGACAGGATGTTCCAGAGATTGGACACAGTAACAAGGGGACACAGTTGGAAGTTGAAGACACAGATGAATCACAGGGATGTTAGGAAGTATTTCTTCAGCCACAGAGTAGTCAGTAAGTGGAATAGTTTGGGAAGCGATGTAGTGGAGGCAGGATCCATACATAGCTTTAAGCAGAGGTATGATAAAGCTCACGGTTCAGGGAGAGTGACCTAGTAGCGATCAGTGAAGAGGCGGGGCCAGGAGCTCGGACTCGACCCCTGCAACCTCAACTAGGTGAGTACAACTAGGTGAGTACACACACACACACACACACACACACACACACACACACACACACAATCTTCCCAACGGGATATCAGATCCTGAGGAAAGATAGAAGGAGCAGAGGGGAAGGAGGGGTTGCACTGCTCATAAAACACCGATGGGGATTTGAGGAAATGGAAGGCATGGACATGATTGGAGAAAGAGACTACATTGTAGGTACAATTCAGTCCGAAGAACATAAAGTACTCATTGGAGCGATGTATAACCCACCACAGAACCGCAGGAGGCCAAGAGAGGAGTACGAAGAAAACAACAGGGTGATGGTGGACACACTGGCTGAGGTGGCAAGAAGAGCTTACTCGAGCAGAGCAAAGTTACTGGTAATGGGCGATTTCAACCACAGGGAGATTGACTGGGAAAACCTGGAGCCACATGGGGGTCCCGAAACATGGAGAGCCAAGATGATGGATGTGGTACTTGAAAACCTCATGCATCAACATGTCAGGGACACTACCAGAGAGAGAGGGGAGGATGAGCCAGCAAGACTGGATCTTGTGTTCACCCTGAGCAGTTCAGACATTGAGGACATCACTTACGAGAGGCCCATTGGAGCTAGCGATCACGTGGTTCTGAGTTTTGACTATATAGTAGAGTTACAAGTGGAGAAGGTAACAGGAATTGAATGGGAAAAGGCAAACTATAAAAGGGGGGACTACACAGGTGTGAGGAACTTCCTGCAGGAGGTTCAGTGGGACAGAGAACTGGTAGGAAAATCAGTAAACGAGATGATGGAATATGTAGCAACAAAGTGCAAGGAGGCAGAGGAAAGGTTTGTTCCAAAGGGAAACAGAAATAATAGGAAGACCAAAGCGAGTCCTTGGTTTACCCAAAGGTGTAGGGAGGCAAAAACTAAGTGCACCAGAGAATGGAAAAGGTACAGGAGGCAAAGGACCCTGGAAAATAAGGAGATTAGTAGAAGAGCCAGAAACGAGTATGCACAGATAACGAGGGAGGCCCAGCGACAGAACGAAAACGACATAGCATCGAAAGACAAATCTGACCCGAAACTGCTGTATAGCCACACTAGGAGGAAGACAACAGTCAAAGACCAGGTTATAAGGCTGAGGAAAGAAGGTGAAGAACTCACAAGAAACGATCAAGAGGTATGTCAGGAGCTCAATATGAGATTCAAGGAAGTATTTACAGTGGAGACAGGAAGGACTCTGGGGGGACAGACCAGATGGGGACACCAGCAAGAAATATACCAACAAGTGTTGGACGACATACATACAGATGAGGAGGAGGTGAAGAAACTGCTAAGGGACATCGATACCTCAAAGGCAATGGGACCGGACAGCATCTCCCCGTGGGTCCTTAGAGAGGGAGCGGACATGCTGTGCCTGCCACTTACCACAATCTTCAACACGTTCCTGGAAACTGGGCAACTACCTGAGGTATGGAAGACGGCAAATGTAGTTCCCATTTTTAAAAAAGGAGACAGAAAAGAGGCACTAAATTATAGACCTGTGTCATTGACGTGTATAGTATGCAAAGTTATGGAGAAGATTATCGGGAGGAGAGTGGTGGAACACCTGGAACGGAACAAGAGTATAAACGCCAACCAGCACGGATTCATGGAAGGCAAATCCTGTGTCACAAACCTTCTGGAGTTTTATGATAAAGTAACAGAAGTAAGACACGAGAGAGAGGGGTGGGTTGATTGCATCTTCTTGGACTGCAAGAAGGCCTTTGACACAGTTTCTCACAAGAGATTAGTGCAGAAGCTAGAGGATCAGGCGCGTATAACAGGAAGGGCACTGCAATGGATTAGAGAATACCTGACAGGGAGGCAACAACGAGTCATGTTATGGAATGATGTATCACAGTGGGCACCTGTGGCGAGCGGGGTCCCACAGGGGTCGGTCCTAGAACCAGTGCTATTTTTGGTATATGTGAACGACATGATGGAAGGATAGACTCACAAGTGTCCCTGTTCGCAGATGATGTGAAGTTAATGAGGAGAATTAAGTCAGATGAGGACCGGGCAGGACTTCAAAGAGACTTGGACAGACTGGACACCTGGTCCAACAACTGGCTTCTCGAATTTAATCCCGCCAAATGCAAAGTCATGAAGATAGGGGAAGGGCGCAGAAGACCGCAGACAGAGTATAGGCTAGGTGGCCAAAGACTGCAAACCTCGCTCAAGGAGAAAGATCTTGGGGTGAGTATAACACCGAGCATGTCTCCGGAAGCACACATCAATCAGATAACTGCTGCAGCATATGGGCGCCTGGAAAACCTAAGAACAGCGTTCCGATACCTTAGTAAGGAATCGTTCAAGACGCTGTACACCGAGTACGTCAGGCCCATACTGGAATATGCAGCACCTGTTTGGAACCCGCACTTGATAAAGCATGTCAAGAAACTAGAGAAACTGCAAAGGTTTGCGACAAGGTTAGTTCCAGAGCTAAGGGGAATGTCCTATGAAGAAAGGTTAAGGGAAATCGGCCTGACGACACTGGAGGACAGGAGGGTCAGGGGAGACATGATAACGACATATAAAATACTGCGCAGAATAGACAAGGTGGACAAAGACAGGATGTTCCAGGGAGTGGTCTCAGAAACAAGAGTTCACAATTGGAAGTTGAAGACACAGATGAGATATTAGGAAGTATTTCTTCAGTCATAGAGTTGTCAGGCAGTGGAATAGCCTAGAAAGTGACGTAGCGGAGGCAGGAACCATACATAGTTTTAAGACGAGGTTTGACAAAGCTCATGGAGCGGGGAGAGAGAGGGCCCAGTAGCAACCGGTGAAGAGGCCGGGCCAGGAGCTAAGACTCGACCCCTGCAACCACAAATAGGTGAGTACATACACACACACACACACACACACACACATAGAGGATATCACATACGAAAGGCCCCTTGGAGCTAGTGATCATGTGGTTCTGTGCTTTGATTACGTAGTTGAGCTACAAGTGGAGAGAGTAGCAGGAATAAGATGGAATAAACGAAATTTCAAAAGGGAGGACTATTCATTCATGAGGAACTTCCTACAAGACGTTCAGTAGGAGAGAGAATTGGCAAGAAAATCAGTAAAAGAAATGATGGACTATGTGACAACAAAATGCAAGGAGGCAGAGAAGTTTGTTGCCAAGGGAAACAGAAGTAACGGGAAGACTAGAACGAGTCCTTGGTTCACCCAAAGGTGTAGGGAGGCAAAAACTAAGTGCACTAAAGAATGAAAAAAGTGCAAAAGACAAAGGACCCAGGAAAATATAAAGATTAGACGAAGAGCTAGAAACGAATATGCACAGATAAGAAGGGAGGCTCAGCGACAATACGAAAATTAAATAGCATCAAAAGTCAAGTCTGACTGGAAGCTGTTGTATAACCACATCAGGAGGAAAACAACAGTCAAGGACCAGGTAATCAGGCTAAGGAAGGAAGGTGGGGAGTTCACAAGAAACGATCAGGAGGTATATGAGGAGCTCAACATGAGATTTAAAGAAGTATTTACAGTGGAGACAGGAAAGACTCCAGGAATTCAGAATAGGGAGGTACACCAACAAGTGCTTGATGAAATACACACAATTGAGGAGGAGAAGTAGCTGCTATGTGAACTTGATACCGCAAAGGCGGTGGGACCAGACAACATCTCTCCGTGGATCCTTAGGGAGGGAGCAGAGATGCTGTGTGAGCCACTAACAAAAATCTTCAATGCATCCATCAAAACTGGGCGACTACCTGAGGTATGGAAGATGGCAAATGTAGTCCCAATTATTATGAAAGGCATTAAACCACAGACCTGTGTCAATGACGTATATAGTATGCAAAGCCATGGAGAAGATCATCACGAGGAGAGTGGTGGAGCACCCAGAAAGTCGCAAGCTTATAAACGACAATAAGCACGGTTTCAGTGAAGGAAAATCCTGTGTAACAAACCTACTTAAGTTTTATGACAAGGTAACATAAGTAAGACACGAGAGAGAGGAGTGGATAGACTGCATTTTCTTGGACTGCAAGGAGGCCTTCGACACAGTTCCTCACAAGAGGTTAATGCAAAAGCTAGAGGATCAGGCACACTTAACAGGAAAGGCACTGCAATGGATCAGAGAATATCTGAGAGGGATGCAACAACGAGTTATGGTACGTAACAAGGTGTCAGAGTGGGCACCTGTGACGACAGGAGTTCCACAGGGGTCAGTCCTAGAACCTGTGCTGTTATTGGTATATGTGAACAACCTGACGGAAGGAATAGACTCAGAGGTGTCTGTGTTTGCTGATGATGCGAGGTTAATGAGAAAAATTACATCGGTCGAGGATCAGGCAGGACTACAAAGAAACCTGGACAGGCTACAAGCCTGGTTCAGCAACTGGCTCCTTGAATCTAACTCCACCAAATGCATAGTCATGAAGATCGAGGAAGGGCATAGAAGACCGAAGACTGAAAAAGACTGCAAATTTCACTCAAGGAAAAAGATCTTTGGGTGAATATAATACCGAGCACATCTCCTGAGGCGCACATCGCTCAGAAAACTGCTGCTGCATACGGGCGTCTGGCAAACCTAAGAATAGCGTTCCGATGCCTCACTAAGGAATCGTTCAAGACTCTGTACACCACATACGTCAGGCTCATATTGGAGTATGCAGCACCAGTTTGGAATTCACGCCTGGTCAAGCACTTCAAGAAATTAGAGAAAGTGCAAAGGTTTGCAACAAAACTAGTCCCAGAGCTAAGGGAACTGGCTTATGAAGAAAGGTTAAGGGAAATCGGCCTGACGACACTGGAGGACAGGAAGGTCAGGAGATACATGATAACGGCATATAAAATACTGCGAGGAATTGACAAGTTGAATAGACAGGATGTTCCAGAGATTGGACACAAAAACAAGGGGTCACAATTGGAAGTTGAAGACTCCTATCAGTCAAAGGAATGTTAAGAAGTATTTCTTCAATCATAGAGTTGTCAGGAAGTGGAATAGCCTAGAAAGCGACGTAGTGAAGGCAGGAACCATATATAAGTTTTAAAACGAGGTTTGATAAAGCTCATGGAGCAGGGAGAGAGAGGACCTAGTAGTAAACAGTGAACAGGCAGGGCCAGGAGCTATGACTCGACCCCTGCGACCATAAATAGGTGAGCAAATAGGCGAGTACTCACACATACTTACCAGGGCAAGCCTTATTAATATCCTAACTGATGAAAGTTAAGACACATGTGCAACATCTGGGTATCTTTATTGTAGACGTTTCGCCATCCAGTGGCTTTATCAATACAAATTCTTGGACAAAATTAGAAGGCAGTAGAACTGTATACAGAACCTCTACTAACAGCACCTTTCAAGGCAGGTGAAATTGCTGACCTAGAAAATGTACAGAGAACTTTCACGGCGCGCATAACGGAGATAAAACACCTCAATTACTGGGAGCGCTTGAGGTTCCTAAACCTGTATTCCCTGGGACGCAGGAGGGAGAGATACATGATTATATACACCTGGAAAATCCTAGAGGGACTAATACCGAACTTGCACACGAAAATCACTCACTACGAAAGCAAAACACTTGGCAGACGATGCACCATCCCCCCAAAGAAAAGCAGGGGTGTCACTAGCACGTTAAGAGACCATACAATAAGTGTCAGGGGCCCGAGACTGTTCAACTGCCTCCCAGCACACATAAGGGGGATTACCAACAGACCCCTGGCAGTCTTCAAGCTGGCACTGGACAAGCACCTAAAGTCAGTTCCTGATCAGCCGGGCTGTGGCTCGTACGTTGGTTTGCGTGCAGCCAGCAGCAACAGCCTGGTTGATCAGGCTCTGATCCACCAGGAGGCCTGGTTACAGACCGGGCCGCGGGGGCGTTGACCCCCGGAACTCTCTCCAGGTAAACTCCAGGTACCACGGTGCTCTCAACACTAACTCCAAGGTTGAGGGACTGATTACCTCATCTTTTGTATATAGTTCTACTGTCTTCAAGTTATGTCCTGGAATTTGTATTGATAAAGCCACTGGATGGCGAAACGTCTACAATAAAGATAGCCAGATGTTGCACATGTGTCTTAACTTTCATCTTGTCGGTATTGCATACCTCTCTTTCACATAATAACCTAACTATTTTCATACCCTCTATTTGGTAGTTCTACGTGTCCTCTCCTCCTCACATATCATTTATTTTTCTCTACTTCTTCCACTTTCTTCTGTTCCGTCTCCCACCATCTCTCTCTATGTTCTTATCTCCCTTTCTTGTTGATATTTCAGTGCCCAGTAATGATGCCTGACCAACAAGTGCCATCACATCAACATCATAGTTTCACGATATCAACTGATACATTATATTAATAAGGAAGCAATAAGCCCGTAGGGGTTATGAATCGTCTGGGGAATGTTAGGTAATGAGGTGTGAGCCAAGGAAGGAGAAAAGTAGCTCCAGTTTCTTGGATCAAGATTCCCTTCACCAGCAGCCATGCCTCCCTCCCCCCTCGTTTTCCTAGAAAAAATTTCCCGATATAATCTAAGAAATGAATAAGTTTTGAAGCACTGACGAGTGTCAAAATGCCATATATTTCCGTTGTTGCTTCAATCACCTCATTCGATATTCCTGTTAATTATACCCTAAGAATATTCCTCGTGAGGAGGGCGTTTCTTACCTCGCTCAAAACAAAATTTTAACATCCTCAACATTTTCATTTCAAAATCCCGAGTGATTTTAAATATACCTTTAAGACATTTCTCGTGAAAAGGGCGTGCTTTTTTCCCCCCATGAGTCAAAAAATTCCTCTTAAAGTCCTGAACCTTTTCATACTGAGATCCCGAGTGAATTGAGGGAATCATAGGATGGCAACACCTCTCACAGAAAACTTGTTATGAGATTGACAACAAATAATTATCATGAATTATCAAGTGCAATTATCAGGTTTCAGTGTAGCGGTAGTGTATACTTGAGAGAATTTCCATGACGTCATGAGAGAAGTTAGCTGAGTATAGAAAAAAGATGGCGAATGTGATAGCTAGGGTCCAACAAACCGGGTGATCATTTTCCGTCCATATTTGGTCAGGCATGATTGAGATGGTCTTCAAAATAGGCATTTTAGGAGGTAGGTAATCGCGGTGCTCAAGGGAGGGGGGGGGAGGTGAGAAGGAGGCTGGGACGGACATGAAGGAATAAGGAGGGGAAATGTGGAGGAGAATGGGGAGGAAGAGGTGAGGGAGTAAGATTGTATTCTGTGGGAACACTAAAGTTCGAAAATCGGAAAGGAATTATCAAGTGAGCTTGCCAAACAAATGCCCGTAACTACATCAACAGGACTTCGACAGCTTCGAAAGATATAACAACAGACGTTCGCCAGAATCTCTCATCTCCCATCAGCAACTTGGCCAGGAACGCCAGTAAACAATCGCGCCAGACTCTTCATCCATCCCTCTCATTATAGCTTCGCCATGAACGTCCGTGAACATTTACCAGTTTCTTTCCTCTCTCCGTCGACAAATTCGAGGACTACAGTTTCATTACACGCACATCACTACCGATACAGAAGAGGATTAAAAGCCACAATACTGTGGCTGGAACATTATGACTTGACAATGGTCTGGAATGGATCGAAACGTCGTCATGTTTCCTCTCTGAAACTACTGACGACAATAACACATATAGCAGAAAAATATTTTTTCTCTCTCTAAATAACATTTTACAAAGCCATGATTTTAAGAAAAGCTTTCTTTAGTTTTTGTTTTCATTCCTATCGATAACATGTCCTTCTGTTCCTCCCGCCCAACTCACTCCAGGGCATCAGTGACCACTGGAGAGGACTCCGCGGAATTCAATTCAGCCACATCTAGCCCACCCATCCCTGGGATAGAAGATTATGTCCATAGACACGCCCCTGCACTGTGTTCACTTGATTCCGATATTTGCGAAGTGTTTGCCTAACCGCTTCTAAAGGGACTGTATTGTATTTGCTCTTACAACATGGGAGAGGCTTGCATTCTAGTGTTCTACAGCTCGGTTCACAAAAATGGAGTTGATCACGTTTGTATTGCATCTCCTGCGCAGCAGTTTCACACCATTGCTTTGTATCATTGGATCACCTTGTACTCTAAATGGGTCTTGGTGTTTGAGTGTCAAATTTGTTTAGTTTTCTTAAAGGTTTGAATGAAAGCTCCAAGTAGTCCACGTTTACTAAGGCAGAACAAACTGAGTGTTCTGAATCTTTGCTCAATGAATATATTTCTTAACGGAAATGAGATTATTATTATTATTATTATTATTAGTAGTAGTAGTATTATTCTTATTATTATTGTTATTATTATTATTATTAATTATTATTATTATTTTTTTGTGGAGAAGAGCTATGCCCGTAGGGTCATACAGTGCCTTGGGGGAAAAGCAAGGTAATCAGGTTTGATCCAAGGAAGGAGAGGGGTAACTTAAATTTTCCAAGTGAAGTGATCCCCAACCCCCGTCACCAGCATTAAGTTGGAAGTACCAGCTACGTGAGCCTTTCCCTGCATCTTCTCCAGCTTATTTTCCTGTTCTATTACTCATGGCGTCACAGCTGGACAGTGTAAATAAAAGTGAGATCTAGCATTGCTATGTCAGTGTTGTTTTCCACGAAGTAAAGACAAGCGTTGCAAAAACGAGCATTTACTGGGACAACGACGTTTCGCTTCATTGGAGTTTAGTCATGTTATACTAAGGTAGGACTTGAAGCTCTAAGGAGGGCATAACGCGGTGCTCAATAAAAGCTCCAAAATTCTAGCTGTGAAACCTTATAGTGTAGCTAGTTTCGCTGATTGCGGCTAGAGACTAATTAGTGTTTTTGAGGTCATAGATAACGACCACCCAAGGTCGTTAGCAATGACCTCCAGGGGCTTTCGCTTCTGTTATCCTTGCTGGCCGATAAAAGAATAGTATAACTATTCTATGGAAAAACATAGCACAGTCAAACATACGAATAAGATCTGTCAAAGATGTGAGACTTGAAAGTGTGTGAGTGTGAGGGAGAGAATGTGAGCGTGTGAATGTCTGAATGTGTGCGTGTGAGTACGAGTGAGTGTGAAAGGGAGAGTTATGTAAACACGTACCCAAAAACGCAGTTTTGTAATCTCAAGTAGAAATCAGAACATTCCCAGACAGATCCCCACATATTTGAACATTCCCAGACAGATCCCCACATATTTGAACATTCCCAGACAGATCCCTAGATATTCGAACATTCCCAGACAGATCCCCACATATTTGAACATTCCCAGACAGATCCCCACATATTTGAACATTCCCAGACAGATCCCCACATATTTGAACATTCCCCGACAGATCCCCACATATTTGAACATTCCCAGACAGATCCCTAGATATTTGAACATTCCCAGACAGATCCCCAGATATTTGAACATTCCCAGACAGATCCCCAGATATTTGAACATTCCCAGACAGATCCCCACATATTTAAACATTCCCAGGCAGATCCCCACATATTTGAACCTTCCCAGACAGATCCCCACATATTTGAACATTCCCAGACAGATCCCCACATATTTGAACATTCCAAGACAGATCCCCACATATTTGAACATTCCCAGACAAATCCCCATAGACATTCCCAGACAGATCCCCCTGAATCTTAACATTCCCAGACAGATCTCCTAAATCTGAACATTCCCAGACAGATCCCCCTAAATCTGAACATTCCCAGACAGATCCCTACATATTTGAACATTCCCAGGCAAATCCCCACAGACATTCCCAGGCAGATCCCCACAGACATTCCCAGACAAATCCCCACAGACCTGAACATTCGCAGACAGATCCCCACAGACATTCCCAGACAGATCCCCAGAGACCTGAACATTCCCAGACAGATCCCACAGACCTGAACATTCCCAGATAGATCCCCCACAGACCTGAACATTCCCAGACAGATCTCCCACAGAAGGTTCACGGATCCCTGTACCTACCCTCTCCCCTCCCGCCCTCTGACTCCTGGTTGACCCTCCCCTCTCCCTTTCTCACATATGATTCCCCCTCCTCCACCCTCCATCAGAACCGAACATTCATTCATTGTGTACTGTATATACACCGAGAGACGTGACTTTCTTAGCTAATAAAACCGAAGAGGTGATATCTCTCAGTGCATCAGCACAGAATAGTGTGTATCTCCCATGGTATAGGCACCGAGAGATGCGTATCTCTCAGCTTATTTACGAGAGACGTGTATCTCTCAGTGTATATATACCTTAAGAGAATAAACAGTATTTCAGTGATTGATATATTCTGTACTAAAGGTGAAAAGTTACATGGAACCTCAGTGACCCTCGTGTAGACGATAGTCTTCATAAAAAAAAAAAAAAAGTTTTTGTACCAGAAGATCAGGTTTAAGTATCAAGGCTCAATACCTGGCGTCTTGGGTTGTACCCCATGGCCCAGAGCAGTTTTTTTTTTGTGTTTTGTTTACGGTGTCCAAGGCATTTTTATATCTCAGTAATTCACAGAACCTGACCCAGCCTCGTCTAGGTTAGGCTAGGCATGGTTAGTCAAGGTTCACCAGAAATGACATTTGTCTGTGTTCAAGTTGTCGCGGGAAGAAGGAAGGAAGGGGGGGGGCACGAAGAGAATATAACTGTCAAAAAAACATTTTGTTTCTCCACATTCTTTTATCTGGCAAAATAAAAAAAAAAAAAGCTTGGCGAAGTGCTTAGTTAGTTGGAGGAAATGAGTTGGAGTGTTCTTTATTTTCTTTAGATATCTCAGATATATTCTGTCTCTTTCCCTCTCTCTCTCTTTCTTTCTTTCTCTCTCTCTCTCTCTCTCTCTCTCTCTCTCTCTCTCTCTCTCTCTCTCTCTCTCTCTCTCTCTTTCTCTCTGTCTGTCTGTCTGTCTGTCTGTCTGTCTGTCTGTCTCTCTCTCTCTCTCTCTCTCTCTCTCTCTCTCTCTCTCTCTCTCTCTCTCTCTCTCTCTCTCTCTCTCTCTCTCTCTCTCTCTCTCTCTCTCTCTCTCTCTCTCTCTCATCTCCTACATGCTATTCCATCAGTCTCTCAGATTACGCATACAATACTGAAGTTTACTTATTTTTCTTCCTTTATTTAAAAACACTACGAACAAATCGTTTACTGAATTTCACTTTTCAAAGTACACAATGCTTGTCTTAATCAAACAAAATTTAAGGGATGGAGTGCTTCACAGATTTGACTTAGACCGTACACAGGTACCTCAAAATGTCTTCCTGTGACCACCGCAGCTCCGACGAAAACCATTAGTATAGGGAAAGGATTAATCCAGGCTCTCGATCTCTTGTCAGCAGTATGTAGCAGATCTCTTTATATATATATATATATATATATATATATATATATATATATATATATATATATATATATATATATATATATATATATATATATATATATATATATATATATATATATATATATATATATATTGTAAAGCACTAAACTCGCGTGGGTTATTCATCACGTGAGCTGGTGGACAATTTTTATTTATATTATTATTTATATTATTATTATTAGTAGTACTAGTGGTAACGACAACAATATTATAATTACACTACTACTACTACTAATATTAATAATAATAATAATAATAATAATAATAATAATAATAATAATAATAATTCTCATTATTATTATTACTCTCTTAACTCAAAGGGATCAAACATCACCCATAAAGGATCCATGAATTTGGAACTGCGCTCCTATTCCTCGGATCAGACTTGATTGTCTCCTGCTTCTCACCCTTTCCGGGTTTAACACTTTACCTTGACGAGATGAATGAACACAACCGTAAAACAACAACAGTAACCGAAACATCAACACCAACAACAATAACAACAACAACAACATCACCAACAACAACAATAACAATCAACAACAACAAACGGCAAGTAACAACCACAAGCGCAACAACAAGAGCCAACAACCAAACCGTAGTAACAAAAAAAAAAGTCAATTGGCAATATCTTAGCAACAATCAACCTCCCCAGCCACAAAAACTACATCAACAACAACAACAACAACGACGGCAACGACAACAACAACAAATAGAAATGAATATGACCGCTCTTCGTCGCTTTCATCTGTAAGATGTTGACGTAATTCTTGCCGAGGATAACTGAAGTGAAACTTGTTGAATATTTTAACAGTATAATTAGCGCTTCAAAACTTACAATGCTGTGATTTATATTCCGAGAAACGAACAAGATGGTGAATGGACGAGCGCTTTAACGAGAGGACGAGCAAGCTAGCGATGAGACGAGTAAACGTGCGAATAGACTGGCAAAGGAAAGAACATGAGAGTATTGGAACAAAAGGAAAAATGAGAGGAAAAAAAAAGTACCCTAGGTAAAAAAAAAAAAGAGATCTGAAGAAGCCTCAACGAACCCATATCAGAGCACGGCGCAGGATCTTAAACATTTCCTGGCTAGACTTGTTCATCAAAGACTCCCCTCTACGTTGTTGTTAATGTTTATGCTGTAAATGTGGTAAATGTGTACTTGATAACGTTGGGTGATCTTTAAAGAGCACCGTAATCCTTGGTGCTCCAGCTTCGGTGGAGAAAAACCTCTTGACCCGCACAGGATTCACAAAACCCTACATGAATCAACCCCAACCCCATCAGTACATAATCTTGTAAATAGCCTCGGCACCTGCAGTGGTACAGGGCGTGGCCCATGAAAAGACAACCGGTTATTTCTGAAATCCAGAAATAAGTGATGGATACCTTGGGCACTTTAGTGGCCTTTGCCTTCCAGTGGCGTCTAAAAACTACCCAGCAGTCAGGTCAAGCCCTCGCTTAACTACCCACATGGAGCCATCCTACTACGGACCCACACTTTGACGTTTTCTCTCCTTACCTGGAGGTTACCTGGAGGTTATTCCGGGGATCAACGCCCCTGCGGCCCGGTCCATGACCAGGCCTCCCGATGGATCAGGGCCTGATCAACCAGGCTGTTACTGCTTGCCGCACGCAGTCCAACGTACGAGCCACAGCCCGGCTTATCCGGCACTGACTTTAGGTATCTGTCCAGCTCTCTCCTTATAAATTCTTCCGAAAGACTGATAATGATATACTTGATTTCTACAAGGTATGGATTACAGTTGACTCGGAAAAAAGTGATTTTATTGGCATACTTTTTAGATAGCCCCTGGTTATGTAGAGCATTAATTTCTTTACTCTGAATCAAAGTAACGTGGAGAGGCAATTTAATATAGCTGAATGTCGTTTCTGACGGAGTATAAAAAAAAAAGTAGACAAATTCAGTGCAACAGATCTCGGAATCATGCATCTTGCATTGAAGAGGCTAAATAATATCTTCTTTGAAAACTGCTTTCTTGGCTGAATCAACTTTCCTATAATAAATAATGTTAGGTACGGTCTTAAAATTCTGCACATTGACATTGAGTTCCCGACGAAAACAAGGCATTATTATCTACCCTCGCGTGAGAGAAGAAAATTTTCGTTCTCTTATGTCTTCCAGGCAGGGTTTTTCCTGCTGACACTGAGGTCCTCACACGAGACACTTGTCTGGCCACCACAAGAAACTACCTGACTTAAAGGAGCCACAATAAGGACCTACCTAACTTAGAGGAACTTTCACAAGGAACTACAGAGCCATAATAAGGTCCTTCCTGATTTACTCTGGAGACCTACTTGACTTACACGAGTCGCCATAGGAAGTTGTCTAATTAAAAGAAGCGTCTACACTGACCAATGTGACTTAAACAAGTCACAACAGAGGCCTACCTGACTTACCTGAAGCATTGCCGACAATAAGGAAGAAAAGACACATGTCCCAGAATAGAGGTCAGTGTAGAGCTTTATTAAGAAGTGCTAATAAAACGTTGTACATAAAATGTTTTCCCAATAAAAGCTTGTTTCGCAGCGTTTTTTTTTTCGTCACAGTTTATAAATTCGATGGATTTAAGAAAGAAAAATTAGCGAAATATAGATAACAGTGGTTTTTCATTTTCCAAGCTTTTACTTAATTATAAGGAGTGGAGGGCAAGTAAAAGAAACGAGGCATTTTTTTGGAGTTGGTACTAACAATTATGTAGGAATTATTCTGGCGAGGAGGTCAAGCACATGTGTGTGTGTGTGTGTGTGTGTGTGTGTGTGTGTGTGTACTCACCTAGTTGAGGTTGCGGGGGTCGAGTCCGAGCTCCTGGCCCCGAAAAGCTTGTGTGTGTGTGTGTGTGTGTGTGTGTGTGTGTGTGTGTGTGTGTGTGTGTGTGTGTGTGTGTGTGTGTGTGTGTACTCACCTAGTTGACCCCACAGGGGTCCTAGGACTGACCCCTGTGGGACCCCGCTGGTCACAGGTGCCCACTCCGACACCTCGCCACGTACCATGACTCGCTGCTGTCTTCCTAACAAGTATTCCCTGATCCATTGTAGTGCCTTCCCTGTTATCCCTGCTTGGTCCTCCAGTTTTTGCACCAATCTCTTGTGTGGAACTGTGTCAAACGCCTTCTTGCAGTCCAAGAATATGCAATCCACCCACCCCTCTCTCTCTTGTCTTACTGCTGTCACCATGTCATAGAACTCCAGTAGGTTTGTGACACAGGATTTCCCGTCCCTGAAACCATGTTGGCTGCTGTTGATGAGATCATTCCTTTCTAGGTGTTCCACCACTCTTCTCCTGATAATCTTCTCCATGATTTTGCATACTATACATGTCAGTGACACTGGTCTGTAGTTTAATGCGTGTGTAGTTTATTGTGTGTGTGTGTGTGTGTTTGAGTGTGTGTGTGTGTGTGTGTGTGTGTGTGTGTGTGCTCACATTGTGTGCGTAGGGGTGGCATCCCAGCTCTAAGGAACCATAACCGTTCACAAGTGTACAATGGCCTCCTGGGTACACCCCCTCACCACGGCATTGCCCCATTCCTTCGTCGGCAGCTCACAATTCTTCGTCCGGGAACAGTCGTGGTTGGGCGGGCCTGGTAGGGGTAGCGGGTTGTTAGGATAGCTGGGCACTGGACGGGGAGGGTGCCGGATACTTCATTAGGTTTGAGTGCAGGTAAGTACGAACAGCTTCTCCTCAGTCCTATGCATTTTCTAACGGAGCTTGCATCTGGCTCTGGCTGAGTACCCTAGGATGTTGAGGCCCATGTTTTTATTATGATAAATGATAGGAAAAGAGAGGGAAAAACCTCGAGTCTGCGGGAAGTGGGAGGAAGGGAACAGGGCGTGTGCATTCCATACGGGACAGAATGTCGGGATAAAAAACAGAGACGGAGACGACAAAATAGAAAAAAAAGAAGAGAGAAAAGGAAAGGGGTTTTGATCTGATTTATTCAGAAAGTGTCTATTGTTAGGCAAAATAGGCCCCTCCAGCAGCGGTTACCACGTCGCAGGATGAAAATTTTTAGCATTTTAGCTTTATAATTATTATACGAGTGCCGAATTCAGGATTAGTGATGCTTCTTCGCCAGGAAATCTGGTACCAGGAGGCACTGCACTTCACAGTCCAAATTCAGGTGAAAATCAACGAAAAAAAATTAAGAAAAACTCCTGATGTGGGTGTAGGCAGGCAGGCGACAATCCAATAGACTATCGGAGGTGGTTGGTCTTCGCTTTGTACACCTATTAAAGGACATCCTCCCGCTGCCGCCCCTCCACCCAACACCAGCAGGGACCTGCACGCCCACTCCCAGATTAGGGATGTTCAGGGCACACAGGGGGATTAGGGAGTTTGCACATGGGATGGGTCTCAGCGCTTGGGTATATGAATGGGCGAGGGACCCGGCACGAATCCTGGGTCCAGGCTCTCGTCTGAACACAGACTGTGTGCAAATGTGTTTTGTGGACCCAGCGGCCAGAATATTACTTCAGATATGCCGTCGAATTTGTTTAATAGTTTATATTATATACACTTATGTCTATTATGTAGCGGAAATTATGCAGATTGAATGTGCAGTGATTGCTAATGCATTAATGAAATATATAATGTGATGATATTTATGTATACATTGAATGTGTAACTATTGATTTAAATGAATCAAATATATAAGTTTACTTTAATCTCTACTTTAGGGATTAAAGTATTCTTGACTAGTGGTAAACAGGTGCTATGCAACCTTAATGTCTCTCGTGTAGTCGAGAGGCTACAAATCCCATGACCCAATCAATCTATAGATTGAATGTGAAATGACTGATATTATACAGTTAGGAAGCCAGTAAACATAAAATTTTGTGTTATACATACACTCTGAATTGGGAATGAATGTATACCTGTGAAAGAAATAAAATTTGTTCGACATTTGAATGTCTGTGTTTCTACACAGGCTAAATACGACATTGAAAATAGGCTATTCATATTCTCCAAAATCTAAGTGCTTGTATAATTATACAAGCTACACACAGATTTCCTCCAAGACTGAAAACATGCATAACTATATAAGCTACATAAGTGTACCGAGGTGTAAGAGCTTGTATATCCATACAAGCTATAAAAGTTTACCCAAGGTTTAAAGCCTGTGTATGTGAACGGCAGCCTTGTGGACCATAACTTGTGCCTCGTCGACTTGCTCGTTCCTGTGTTGCTGCTGAACATGAGACACGTTCACTGAAATCAAGATAATATTCTTGAAGTCTATGCATGTTGACGCAACAAGATTCTTATCCCATTGAAAATAATTATTCAGATGATTTTACGTGCTTTCTAACACTGATAATTTTCCTCAATAAAATCTCAACTATTAGAAAGAGAATTTACTATTCAAAAATCAGCTGGCCTTCAGGGGCATGATTTAATTCCTCACTAAGACAGGAAAAATCGATTATGTTAGGGATGACGCGCAATAAAATTAACCAGACCTGATACCGTCCAAATAATAGGCATTATTGCTGGACATGATTTCATTAAGTAGAATGGAGGAAGATAATTACTAGGCGAGTGCGATACTTTCATTGAGTGTTCCAATGTAAAGTGACCACCAATACACTCTCCATTATGAGAGAATGCTGACTTAAAGCACATCTAAGCAATTTATAATATTCCGGTGAATAATTTATGATAATTAAGATCTTCTAAAAAAAAAAAATACTGATAAAATGGTTTTCGCCAGTAGTAATATTCAGTTAAAGATTGTTATGAAATATATAAGTGATTGTTAAAATGATTTACGTAAATTTATATAAAATACGCATGGCGCCAGTCCTATAAATATTAATTATAAGGAGATGAATGTATATAATACCGACACGATGAAAAAGTAGACACAAATTGCAGTATAATGGGAGCCTTTTTTGACAACGTTTCGCCCATACAACAGGCTTTATCAAGTCACAAACAGATATACCCGAGCAGAGAGAAAGTGAGTATATAAAGGGAGGATAGTGACGTGAAGGGTCAGGTGAGGAATGTTGAAGTTGACTGCTGATTTGTGAAGGACCTGCCCAACATGGGCCAGTAGATCTGTTGTTATGTAGGATAACGATGAAGAAGCTTCCTGGCAAGGGGTTCAGCTATATTGTAAAATCTGTTGTCCTGGATGAAATTGTTGGATGTACAGATGAGTGATGATTCCAAGATACTGCGTCTCTGGGTGTCTGCTTCCCTGGCGATGAGCTTTGCTTCTTTGTAGTTAATTAAATGGTTATTGGATTCGTCCATTTTGCTGGCGGATTGGTGTTCCGAAATACGTGGTATCTGGATGCTTCGCCCACGTATAATTGGATGCAATCGTTGCAAAGGATTACGAATACAGATAGTTGAACCATTCGGTGTTCCTTACTGGTGATGTCTTTGATTGTGGTGGATGTAGTGGAGATACTTAGAGAATGGTACTGGAAAAGATGTTGGAGGCGCATTTGACAACTAAGCCAGTAGGGAGGACTATTTATTTTTTCTCTTCGGTATCATGTCTGGGTGAGTTGAAGATGTTGAAAAAAATATTCTTCCTCACTATTATCGGAAGGCAGTATGAAAGAAGCCCATGATTAAGCAATGTTTAATTTTGGTATCGTGGTGAGAGTAGAGGTGGAGATCATGTTGGCTGGTCAGTTTTTAGTAGATTTCAAAACAAAGCTCGTGGTCAGCTTTGCAGAGAAGAATTTCAGGGGAAAGCAAGAGTGTAGTCGTCTTTGAGCGTAAATTGGATTGAGGGCTCGACGTAGCTGAGCTTGTGTTGGATAGCAGGTTGATGCTCACACCAATCCTATCTCTACCTCCCCCAGTCCTGTCACATGAGCAACAAGCAAAAAGACTAGAGAGCACAAATTAGTGTACAGCAGGGGAAAAATGCACAGACTGTGTATTATCAAACAAGAATGATGAGTTGATAGAATGAAAAGCTGATGTAACTCCAGACATCTAAGTTATAACAGGGACAAGGTTGAGTGAAACGATGCCCAATGTCATATTTCCAGTAGGATATCAACTGATAAGGAAAGACAGAAGAGATAGAGAGCACGTGAGATGGTACACTGCTAATCAGAATCAGTGGAGTTTTGAAGAGGGTCAGATATGACTGGGGATATGAAGCCACTTGATGGCGAAACGTTTCCAGAATAAGGATATCTAAGTGTTACCCAATTGTCTCATTTATCAAGTACATCTGACATAGACGAAATAGCGTACGAAAGTACCCTGAGAACTAGCGACCTTTTATTCCTGAAATTCGAGTTCCTTGCGGAACTAAACGTAGAGGGAAGAATGAGAAATGGAGGACGCTCGACTTAAGAAGAGAGGGAACTTCAAAGGGATCGGAATGCAGTGAAATGGGAAGGAGAACTGAAGGGAAAGTCAGTATATGTGATGATCGAATACCGAGCTGGAAGGTATCAGAAGGCAAAAGAGAGCCTCATACCAGAAAAAGAGGAAACGTCAAAGACAAAGAGGGCCTTCAGTTCAACCAGAGAAGGAAAAGAGACAAAACAGAAAGGCATAAGAGCGATGAAATACTAAAGAAAGTAAAGGGCAACTGAGAATGAAGAAAGGAACAGATTAACCAAAAACGATTAAGCAAGTGTGAGGATAGAGGCTGAGCGAAAATCTGAGAATGATATGGCAGCAAAGGTTAAGTTTCAACCAAGAGTACTTCACAGCCACATTAGAAAAAAGGCGACAGTACGGGATAAGGTAATTCGACTGAAGAAGGAAGAACTACAGTTCACCAAAAATAATAATAAGGACGTCTGTGAAGTGTTGCTCAAAGAATTTGTAGAGGTCATCTTAGTGGAAACAGGGACAGTACAAGAAAGCCTAGGGAAAAGGATGCACCAACAGGTACTAGACGCCATACGCACAGCAGGGAAAGAGACAGATAAACATTTGCTGAAACTGGCTGCATTAAAGGCAGTGGGCGTGACAAGGTGCCACCATGGATTCTACGAGACGGAGCAGAGGAATTGACCAAACGTTTACCACAGATCTACAACAAATCAGAGGACACGGTACAATTGCCAGAGATTTGGAAGACAGTTAATGTAATCGCTATATTTAAGAAAGAAGACAGATAGAAAGCATTGAACAACAGGCTAGTTTCACTTACGTGGAAGCCATACAAGGTAATAAAGAAGAGGATTATCAGAAGGACAGTGGTAGAACATCTAGAGAGATGTGGTTTCAACAATAAACAGTATGGGCTCAGAAAGGGCAAATCTTGTCTTACTAACCTGCCTGAGTTCTTTGACAAAATAACAAATGTTAGACAGGAAAGACAGAGAAAGAGAAAGAGAGAGAGAGAGAGAGAGAGAGAGAGAGAGAGAGAGAGAGAGAGAGAGAGAGATCTGTCATTTCAGCAGAGCCTTCAACATAGGAGGGATGTGGGTGGCCTTACTGTTATGTACAAGGCCAATATTGTCAAAATACCACACTTGGATCCACTTCGAGGACAGCGTGAAACAAGCTTTTATGCCACAAGACGGGCAGAAAGCAGCAACTTCACTCTGGCTGTACCCTTCTCCAGAACATCACTCCATCTGAGATCATACATACCCACGATGACTCGAGTATGGAACACATTCGTACAGCATAATGATGTCAACGAGATAACGTCAGTTGATCAAATGAAAATGCTGGCCCACAGATGGCTCCAACTTCATCCTGTTCCCTACTTGTATGTCTCATAACAATAAAAATGCTTTCAAATGAGCTGATGTAGGTAACAGCTCTTAGCTTGCCAATAAAGTTAGGAATCCTTAACCTGTAAATAGCTGTCAATAAAGCTGGGGATCCTTAACCTTGTCAAACCCTGTGTAAAAAAAAGAAAAAAAAAAAAAAAAAAAAAAAAAAAAAAAAAAGAAAGAGAGAGAGAGAGAGAGAGAGAGAGAGAGAGAGAGAGAGAGAGAGAGAGAGGGGGGGGTGAATTGTATTTTCTAGGGCTGCAATAAGGCATTCGTTACAGTATCCCACAAGACTGGGATACCGTAAAAAAAACTTGAGGTGCAAGCAGAAATAACAGTGATTCAAAGGGTACCTTAAGAAAAGAAAGTGAGTGTTAGGGAAGAGACGTTTGAGTGAGGAAGAGTAACAACTACAAAAATGGTTCTACATGACCATAATTTTTAAAGGGGTGGACCGGTAAGCCAGCGGAAGGCCTCGGTCAGATGACCAAAAGCTCCAAAGGCGGGTCATCATCTGACTACGACCCGCGTCAGGAAACATTTGTCCTGTTTCCTGACGAACCTTATCTAACCTAAGTAACAACTGAGCTTCCGAGCGGATTGGTTTATGTAAATGACATACCAGATAGAATTGAATTGGATGAATTTATGCTTGAATTCAACCCCAATAAGTGCAAGGTTAAGAAGAAAGGGTAAGGTAAAGAAGACTGGACGCATAGAATAGGCTCAGGCATCTCGACACATTCAGGTCCTTTATACAGCGTATGTCAGGCTCATCTTTATACAGCGTATGTCAGGCTCATCTTCGAATACCAGCATAAAACTCACACCTGACAAACATGTTAAAGTGAAGAAAGTGCAGAAATATGCAACGAAGCTTGTTCCAGAGCTAAAGGGTTCCAGCTACGAGAAGAGATTAAGGGAATCGAATCTAACGATATAGGAGGACAGAAGACCCAGAGGAGACATGATAAGTGCATATAAAATACTGATAGGAATTGATAGAAAAGAAAGGGACAAACTGGGAGTTAAAGACACAGATGTTAGGAAGTATTTCTTCAGTTTCAGGGTCATGAGGTGGTGGACTGATCTCGATGAAGAAGTGGCGGAGGCAAACTCCACACATAAATTTAAGAATAGGTACGATAGGGCCCATTAGACCAGGAGTGAACCCAGTAGCGACCAGCATCTTAAGAGGTGGGGCCAAGAGCTGAGACTTGACCTCTGGAATCACATGTACGTAAGGTAAACACACACACACACACACACACACACACACACACACACACACACACACACACACACACATTTCGACAGACACGGCATAGACAGACGGAAAGACGAGGCAAAGTGTTGACAGGGGAGACAAATGACTGGTATGTCAAAGAATGCATCTTCCGTTTTATTTCTTTTATGCTCACTTTCAAACTCTTCCACGGAATTCCGCAACTTCTTCCATTGACTCTTTTACAAACAATTCATCATCAGCTCAAGAGCAACCGTGATAAGTTCGATTTAATATCTGATTCGTTATCTTTCATGACCACACTTCCCTCCATCACACCATTAACATTCCCAACCTCTGCAACCTCTTCTATAAAGACATTAAACAACCTCTCTCCAAAGAAAAATTATTTCATTTCTATCTGGCATACCCTAACCTGAGCCTCATTTCCTTCACGAACACTTTAAAACTAATATAAAATTACCACCTTTCCCATATGTTTGCAACAGCAGTTATCTTGCTTCCCAAGTCACTGATATGTCCTTTACAAAACAATAAAGCAGTAAACAACTTCTTTCCATATTTTAATTACCACTCACTTGAATGTTTTGAATTGTCTACCCGCTGTTTACATACCCTTTCTTTCCTTAAGGTATTATTGTCAAAAATAATACATTCTGTTTCTTTGCATGTCTCTCTCAGTAACATTTCTGCCTTACACTAGCTAGAACATGCAACAGATCTGTTCCTCTCTTACTCTTACTTTCTTATCCTCTTTCTCCTTATACAAAAATATGCATTTAAAATATCCACAACTTTGAAATGATATATTTTTAAAAGGTGAAAGGAACATCTTTTACAGACCAGAAGATAAGAAATTGTATGCATCATAAATATACTAGTAGAAGCATATGTAAGCATTTTTTAAATTTCATGTACTCATTGGAGAGTCAGAACTTAAGATTAAAACAATACAAATATTTGAGCATATCTGGTCATGATGCAAATGCTTTATTTTTTATACAAGATATTTTACTCATATCATTAAATGGTTAAAATATAAGAAACTGTTATACAGTTAAATCATTTTCATCCTTGAAAATGTGGTTGATGCGTAACAAATGCACTAGGATTGTTTTCCTGTCATTGTGATCGAACCGCGTATTTAGATGCATGTTATTTGTGAATATATGAGTGTGTGTGTATATATATATATATATATATATATATATATATATATATATATATATATATATATATATATACATAAGTGTTCGTGTGTGTGCGTTTGAATTAGGTAATATGTACAGCTGATACATTCCATTCAGGAAAATATTATATCAACACAATCTTCAGGATTTAGGTCAGATATTCCGTTGCTCATTTGCTTGAAGTAACGATTCATTTCTCATTTGGGTGTACACACGAGGCACTTGTCTATGCGAGCCTCGACGTAGCCGCTATATAAATATGAACCCAAGGTCCGGAATGACTCGTCCGAGCTCTACGCAAAAGGCAGGAGACAGCATTAGCCAAAAGGAAAAAAAAAAATTAAAATAAAATGCGCATATTTGCCCGATAGTTACTTTCGTATGCAAAACAGCGCCGGCCCGTGGAATCTACACGACAAAACACGCCAGCCATAAATTTCGTATCTGCTTCGAGTTTCAATAAGTGATGTGACACATATAAATGATGGGAGACTTTCCTACCCCCTATCTATGATGGGAGACAACCCTACCTACCCTACTACCTACGGTAGAAGGGTCACCCAACACCCCTACCTCACATCCTGGACCCCTATTTGCATCTCCTCTTGTCCTTAGCTCTGACCCCAGCCTACCGGACATATTACATATTCACATTTTTTTCGCATATTTTTTTCTGATTTGCAGTGTCATAGCCTACTGGGGCGGCAGAAGGGATGGCTACCCTTTCTTTTTTCATACTCGTATTTTTTTTATGCATTCTTGCGTCGTAAAAATGACACAAAGGTCATTGTGTACTTCGCCCGCCTTCAGGTTAATAAACTAGGAAGTATGTAGCGGTAGCGCAGCAAGGACTTAGGGGGTGACTTGGGAGTTTGTAGCACACACTCGGTCGACGTCGCTTGCTCTTGAAGACTATGAGCACGGAACGTTGTTTTTTATATGCGAATGTTCTGCTTATGTAGATTACTAATACTCATGCAAAATATTCATATTTAACTATTAATACTAACGCGGATTACTATTGTTGCTATATTGTAAATATTTATTTAAACAATTAAAAAAAAAATTATTTTGATGATAATTTTTTGGTGACAGACATTTATAGATATAATAGGAATTTGTAAAACATTTGTACTTTTATGGGACTGTTCATTATTGTCAATATTATGCATAAGCAAGCAGCTGTATTTGAGATAAATGTTACTAGTTGCCCAAGCAAACATCCTTCAGGTGTACAAATCACTTGCATGGGCGCCTCCCTCTTTACTATGCTGATACAAGTAAATCACACCTAAGAAAATATTTCAGTGATAAAATACTTAGTACAAAATAATCAGTCATCAACTCACATCATCCCAGAAATTAATCAGCTCACTACCCTCATACGCACGGGGTTACCAACCTAACAAACTCTTCAATCAAGGTACGACGAGGCTAGTCTGATATTTTTTTTTTTTTAAGATTTTGATAATTTCATAATAGCGTGAGAGTATATTATACAAAAACATTGAAAATCCATACTTGGATATGACCAATTGATACTGGGTATAAGACTTTAAAATAGTAATAATCTGTGTCACATATAGGCTACAATGCTAACCGAGTTAATAAATTGGAATCTTGGCCACCTGTTAATATATTTATCGTGACATACAAAAGAACCACGTCCAGCTGTCCAAGCCGCAATGATGACAAAACAGGAATTGTTTCTCCTCCTCCTTCCCTGGTGAGGGGCTCTTGATCTAGGGAATTGGATCTGTGCTCCAGTTCCCTGAATTGAACCTGAATGCCTTCCATCCCCCCCACATGCGCTGTATAATCCTAAGGGTTTAGCTCTCCCCCATGATTATAATAATAATTCCTTCCCCCTTCTTCACAGAGTGATAAACCAGTTGAATAGTTTGCCAGCAGAAGTAGCAGCAGTCAAGATAGAAACATAAGAATAAGGGGCTACAGCAGTTTACCAAATAGCCCATGTGAGGCAGGACCTAATCACAGCCAACCATGTCCACTTGTATTTTTTGTGAAGTTTTTACAACCACACAGTGTATTAGCTTCAATGAGACTTCTTGAAATTTTGTTCCACTCATCTAAAACGCTATTGTTGACTGAGTGTTGACAGTGTTTTTCATTTTTTTTTTTTTTGACTAGGCTTCTTCGATACTCAATTTACATTCTCTTAATTTTCGGCGTGATATATATCTCAAGTTCCAGTGGGGTTGTTGCAATAATTGTACATAATACCGACAAGTAGAAGGATAAAGACATAATTGCAGTGCTTGGATATCTATATTATGAAGACATTTCGCCAACCTTTATCACTTCCGTATAGAACTTATAAACTGAAGACAATAGAAGATGAGGCAAACAGTCCCTCAGCAGCGAGAGAGTTTCAGTCCACGAACTTTGATTAATCTGAAGCAAAGGTAGGAGAATGGGCGCTTATTTACTGAAGTCAGAAGAGAGAAGCAGGTCGGAGGGACTTACTAGTGAAAGTAGGTCATGTCCAAAAGTTGATCCAGGGAGTAGCAATAAGGTTGTGAATGATATTCTTAGTTACAAGATTTCATGGCATTGTTCTGTCAGACAAGTATCTTTGTATTAAAAGCGTACAATATTTTTTTTTTTATTTAAGAAGACGTTTTGCCAACCAGTGGCTTTTTAAATTCAGTGTAGAGTATATAAACCGGAAAAAAAAGTTGAAGATTAGGTAATTAGCACCAGAAGTTAAGTAAAAGAGCTTTGATCACTCTGCAGCAGAGGCTGGGAAATGGACTCTTAAATGCTGGAGTCGAAAGACGCAGGGATTAATTACCTCTTTACCAATTAACGTAGTCAGATGTTGCACATTCTTTTCTCATATAAATGTGCAACACTTTGCACCTGAAACACTGACCGACAGATAAATGCAATAGAAGAATGATTCATGGAATACAAAAAAAAAAAAATTCACATACTCATGAAATCAAGTGTGGAATGTATGTTAATCCGGACCGTATGAATGCTCGCGTTCCACAACTTTATTATGGCGTCCTATTTACGGCACTTGCTCTGCTAATGATGACAATAACTTTGAATTTACCTCCATTTCAATAAACAATAAAAACAACATTATCAATAATAAAAATAGAAATATTAATAATAATAATAATAATAATAATAATAATAATATTATTATTATTATTAATATTAATAATAATAACAATAATAATATAATAATACTAATAATAATAATAATAATAATAATAATAATACTAATACTAATAATAATAATAATAATAATAATAATAATAATAATAATAATAATAATAATAATAATAATAATAGTCTTTATCCTAAATGTTTCGGATATAAAATCAGTTATTCTTAACTAATTGTGGGTCACTGAATACGTAAATGACGTTTTATCTGCAAGTTGATTTTGTTTACAAAGATAAGGAAGCAGGTCGGTTGCTATCTTTGACCTGTTGAGGGAGGAAGGTGAATAAACTGTACAGGAAAAAGGCTTTTAGTTCAAGCCTACAATGAGTAATTGTTTAAACCATTTATGCAGTTTTCTGCAGTTACAATACGCAATTGTTTAAAAATACATGCAATTTCCATTAGCTAGTTTATTGTTGTTAAGGTCATATTCACTGCCTCCTTCGTTCTTATCGTCCCCGTCTTTTTCGCAGCTCCCTTCTCTTCGTTCTTCTGTGTGACTAGTTAATGGTCAAAGACAGAAACCTCGTCATAAGTTTCTTTCTCCTTTGAGGGATTTTTTTTTATGTATTGTTTGAGTCATGGTATTGTACCTTTTTATTCATTATGGTCATATTCGTTTTTATCACCCAGAAAGTCATAAAGTTAAAGGTCATTTTTTTTTTCTCCGAAGCACAAAATTGTTCAGAATTTGTAGACCAGTGTAATTAAATACATTACTCTTCCTAGCATGCATTACATAAAACAACAGCGCTTCTAGCATACGTATCAGCAATCCTTTCCCTCCTAGTATAGAGCACGATATAAAGATTCACCTCCACCTAACCACTTCTTGAGGATATATACACTGAAAGGCGTGTGTCTCTCAGTGTGTATATACACTGAGAGTTCACTTTAATCTCTGTGTTAGGGACTGAAGTATTCTTGAGTGGTCGTGAACAAGTTAAATGCAGCTTTAATGAACCCTCGTGTAGTCGATAGGCCTCAAACCCAATTAACCAAGTACTTCAAAACACACACAGACACACACACACACACTCAAACCGGCCCTCAGCTCTCCTTAAGACCAAAATTACAGCTTCCATTTATGTGTATGCTGATTCAGCTGCTGGTTGCTGCTGGACCATTCACTGGCACGTATCGCACCAGCTCCACCTTGATCAACAAGTGGTTCCTAGAGGGCCAGCCCCTAGATGATAGTGGATCAGTTACTAGTGCCTAAGGGTACCAGATGCTGGTTTCTAATGACCCAGCTGCTGGTTTCTACTGGACCAGCTCCTAATTCATGCACCAGCTACTGGTTCATGTTGCACCAGCAGATGGTTTCTGCTACACCAGCTGTTGATTTTTGCTATACAGCAACTGGTTTCTGCTGTACTTTTTGCTGATTTTGTCTCTCACCACCTGCACGAGTTTCTGATTAATGCTGCGCCGCACCAGCTGCTCGCTTCCGCTCAACCAACTTTTAACGCCTACCTCTGCAGAAACCTAGAAATTATTATAATTTTAAATCGAATTAGTTCTCTATATACTTCATTTAAAGAGCATAATTAGACAAACTTCCTGATATTTCAAAATAATTTCACGTTTTTTAAAGCTTTTCAAATCTTGATAATCAGAATCTTCACAGTAATTCAAATTAACTTCTTCATTATCTGTCTTGAGATCGACATAAGAAACTTTCACTTTATAGTGTATGTCACGACGCGCTAAACCCTCTTGCATTCGCTGTTCAAAGAGTGGGTTAGGTTAAGTAAAGTTTGTCAGGAAACAGGGCAAGCGTTTCCTGATGTGGCGTCTTAATCATATGATGACCCGCAGCTGGCCCTTTTGATCATCTGACCGAGGCCTTCCGCTGGCTTACCCGGTCAGCCCCTTGAAAAACTAAGGTTACAATTAAAACCAACATTGTATTCAAGGAACAGTGGAGGTTTTATCTTCCGTCCGCTATGAGCGTGACAGTATCCCTCCTCTCGAAGGCAGGCTAGGCTAGTGTGTTTTTGAATTTTAATGCTGACAAGGCAATTTTATTTTTTCTCGTGAATTTATGACTGCTATGTCTCCTGTATCCTGCATAGCTTTGAAAATATTGGTGTCTAGTCCTTGAATCAATTATGTGACTGTAATATTTTGACTAACACCGAGATGGTTATGTAGTGACTACTACCCATAGGATGGGTATGTGGTGACTACCACCCACGGGATGGGTATGTGGTGGCTACCACCCATAGGATGGGTATGTGGTGGCTACCACCCATAGGATGGGTATGTGGTGACTACCACCCACGGGATGGATATGTGGTGACTACCACCCACAGGATGGGTATGTGGTGACTACCACCCACGGGATAGATACGTGGTGACTACCATCCACAGGATGGGTATGTGGTGACTACCACCCACGGGATAGATATGTGGTGACTACCACCCATAGGATGGTTATGTGCTGACTACCATCCACAGGATGGGTATGTGGTACTTGATAAAACAGTCAAATCAAATTACCGTCGTCTCTCTGGTTTAACGTCCACCTTTAATTTTTTTCTTTCTGCCTTCTGTTTTATCTTTCCTAATTAACATTGACGACCAAACTATCTATGGATTAAACCAATCAACTAAAGCTTTATTTGACAATCTGCAGCTCCGTATAAACATACTCAGCATATTACATGGAATAATCTCAAATGTTTAACACTAGGCAGAGTTGTTTCAGGAAAGTAATGGCGACAAGTTGTCGCAGTAAAAGCCTGTTCTGTTACGTACACTTTTTCTTCGGTAGGTAATCTTTGGCAATTTTTGACTATCATGATCCAAGATTCACGTGGGTTACAGAAACCTCCTTCCAGCCGTCAGAGTGCTCGTCTCTGGCTACCAGAAGAAAAGAACTTTTTAATCCTCTCAAGGGATGCATTTTCGATTGATTTTGCTTCTTACTGATTTTGCTTTTAACTGAAAATAAAGAGAGAGAGAGAGAGAGAGAGAGAGAGAGAGAGAGAGAGAGAGAGAGAGAGAGAGAGAGAGAGAGAGAGAGAGAGAGAGAGAGAGAGAGAGAGAGAGAGAGAGAGAGAGAATAAAACACCGTCAGTACTACACTACTGGACAAACATTGACAAATGGAGATGCCGGGAAAGAAAACAGTCGTAGGAACTCTCGGAAATTAAGCCTTTTGGCTAACAAGGGTTACAGCTAATTGTATTTTAACCACTGGTTGAAGGTTGAAAATTTCCGGTTGAGTGTGACTAATTACCGTCCTTCTAATGAGCGTGGAAATTCAAGGGGACGGTGGAGGGGAAGTTGTGGGAGGCTGATTGCGAGAAACGAGCGAAAGCAACGATTTTTCGTCGATGGATGAGCTTCCTGTTGTGTTATTATGAGGTAAAGCGGTGAGAAGAGACACAAGAGTAGCATTAGCCAAGCTTGTGTAAACATGAGCACCAACACTTGAATGGGTGTTGGAGTCATACTCATCCATTTGCGGTTGCAGGGGTCAAACTTAAGCTCCTGGCCCTTCCTGTGCTCGTGTGCTTGTCTGCGGTGCGACTGTATATATCAGAGACGAGGGATTAGAATAGTTACAAAGAAGGAGAAAAGGGTTAGGAGGAGACAGACGTTGTGGGAGAATATATATGATAAGGATGGAACGTGTCACCCACTCCCATTACAGAGTATACCCAACTAGGAACTCACCCAATGTAAACTTTACTCGTCATATCCCTTCCAGCTAGAATAATGTCTAGTCTAAGATATGTAAATATTAACTCGAAACGTAGCTGGAACAAAACTTTTGAGCTGCCGTAAATACTGAAGATATAGCAGAATGGACTCAAATTAAGTTGGAATAAACAACTGTCAATAAATAAACAGAAGGGTGGACGAGGGGCTCGAACTGCGGTCAGCAAATTGACAGTCAATTTGTGGACCGTGGTTAGAGCCCCTCGTCTACCCTTCTCTCTAGGCTGGAATACTGCTGTACATTAACATCTCCATTCAAAGCAGGTGAAATCGCAGATCTAGAGAGTGTACAGAGATCCTTTACTGCACGTACAAGTTCTGTCAAGCACCTTAACTACTGGGAACGCTTGGAAGCACTTGACTTGTACTCGCTGGAACGCAGGAGGGAGAGATATATCATAATCTACACTTGGAAAATCCTGGAAGGAATGGTTTCAAATCTGCACACAGAAACTACTCCCTACGAAAGTGAAAGACTGGGCAGGCGATACAAAATGCCCCCAATTAAAAGTAGGGGCGCCATTGGTACACTAAGGGAAAACACCATAAGTGTCCGGGGTCCAAGACTGTTCAACAGCCTCCCATCAAGTATTAGGGGAATTGCCAATAAGCCCCTGACTGCCTTCAAGAGAGAGCTGGACAGATACCTAAAGTCAGTGCCGGATCAGCCGGGCTGTGGCTCGTACGTTGGACTGCGCGCGGCCAGCAGTAAGAGCCTGGTTGATCAGGCCCTGATCCACCGGGAGGCCTGGTCATGGACCGGACCGCGGGGGCGTTTATTCCCGGAATAACCTCCAGGTAACCTCCAGGTACCCTTCTGTTTATTCATATAGCAGAATTTTTGGCGAAATCCGCGCCTAGAAAGAAGTTAGTTGTTGCTAGTGAGTGCTCATGACCAAGAAAATGGAGTTGTCCTTCTCTTCCTTATTTGGACTCTGACTGCCTCGCATTATCCAAGCGCTGTATGACCCCTGCGGTTTTAGCGCCTAACACTAAATGTAAAATAATAATTGACTATATCCTGTCAGCTCAAGCTGACACATTTAAAAGAAATTTCCCTATGCAGTTCAGAGATGGTATTCTGTCTGAGGGAACAAGCTGAAGAGCGGGAATATTTGTAGTATAACTGGAGAAGGTTTCGGGGGTCAACACCCCCCGGCCCAGTCTGCGACCAGGTCTCATGGTAGATCAAGTCCTGATTAACCAGGCAGTTACTGTTGGCCGCACGTAAACCGACGTACGAACCACAGCCCGGCTGATCAGGTACTGACCAGCCGGGCTGTCCAAAACCTTCTTGAAGACAGCCAGCGGTCTATTGGTAATCCCCCTTATGTATTCTGGGAGGCAGTTGAATAGTCTTGGGCCCCTGATACCTATTGTGTTGTCTCTTATCGTGCTAGTGGCGCCCCTGCTTTTCATTGTGGGGATGTTGCATCGTCTGCCGAGTCTTTTCCTTTCATAGGGAGTGATTTTCGTGTGCAAATTTGGCACTAATCTCTCCAGGATTTTCCAAGTGAATATAATCATGTATCTCTCCCGCCGCTTTCCAGGGAGTACAGGTCGAGGGTCTTCAAACGTTTCCAATAATTAACGTGTTTTATCGCACTTATGTGTGCCGTATAGGTTCTCTGTACATTTTCTAAGTCAGTATGACGACATGTGATGCACGGAAAGACTGTGTTTTAGCTAAAACTCAATCCTGAGCAGAACGACGCCACAAAAGAGGCTTGATGAGCATCAGGTGTCATTACACCTACCCCAGAGACGCTGAGCTGACCCTGGTGCATCACTGTTGTCTCTGAAATTAAGTCTCTCACTCTAACTCAGTCATCACGTTATTCATTAATATGCAACTGATACGAGAAACTAAAAGGGAAAGTGTTTTTACAGCCACACGTAAACCTTCACACAAAACTAATGAGATTTTACTAGAAACTTAACAAACTGTAGTTTAGTATTTCTGTGCAAACAATTGGTTACGATTCTCAATACTTAGACTAAATGGAAGAGGATATAATATATTTTGTTTGAAGGGGAAGGGAAGAAGTTGATATGCAGAGGCATGCGTGTATAAGTACTAAATCAAATTCTAGTATGCCAGTAGCTGAAATAACGTTCTAGTATATATATCAATGTAGGTAATATGCATGTACATACAGGCGGCTAATAGCACCCTGACACAATTGATGGTCGCTAATACATGCTATCAGCCAGGGCTTTAACATAAATTATAGCAAAGAAAAAATAACAAACACCATTTCTCAATATAATCCGAAGACATGCTTGCTAATTGGCAATAAAAATATCAACAGCAGTGTATCGCTAGTACACGCGGTAACTTTAAACCAATAGTCCTTAATTAGGCATCTTTATATTTATGGGTCAGTAATGATAAGGCTTTGAAGATACGCATACACTGAAGAGTTACACTGTATACCTAAGAGGAAACACGGCTTGAGATCCTGCAGTTTACACTTGCTAAATTAGTTGTTAAATTTATAAGTCGATATACTTTTTTTTTTTTTTTGCCGAGAAAGACACAAAGTGAGGAAGAACTTTACCGAGACGTTTCGCTTGCTGATCAAGCTTCTTCTGTCAACTGGTTGAAGAAGCCAGTTCAACAGACTCAATCTTTGCAGTCTATACAATTATCTTTTTCATTACCAGGTTACTTTACACCACTGGTCTCTATCATTGGTTTTTCTTACTTGAGATTTTCACTTGTACATAATACAGGCATGTTAATAACATGGGTACATTTTCTTCAGTTCATATATTCATATATATATATATATATATATATATATATATATATATATATATATATATATATATATATATATATATATATATATATATATATATATATATATATATATATATATATATATATATATATATATATATATATATATTGCTGGTGTCTTTTCTCTGTCTTGTAATCATGCTGGACAGGTATATCTTGCTACTCTTACTTGCACTTAGATCACATTACACAGGCATGAACAAGCATATATATACATACACACATCTAGGTTTTTTCTTCTATTTCTTAGTAGTTCTTGTTCTTATTTATTACCTCTATTCTCACTTGGGAAGTGGAAAAGATTCTTTCCTTTATAAGCCAGGCGTGTCGTATGAGACGACTAAAATGCCGGGAGCAATGGGCTAGTAACCCCTTCTCCTGTAGAAAATACTAAAAAAGAGAAAAAGAAAAACTTTATAAAACTGGGATGGTTGAATGTGCGTGGATGTAGTGCGGATGATAAGAAAGAGATGTTTGCTAATTTTATGAATGAAAAGAAGCTGGATGTCCTAGCTCTAAGTGAAACAAAGCTGAAGGGGTAGGTAAGTTTCAGTGGGGAGAAATAAATGAGATTAAGTCAGGAGTATATAAGAGAGTTAGAGCTAAGGAAGGGGTAGCAAAAATGTTGAAGGATCAGTTATGGAAGGAGAAGAGGAAATATAAATGTAAAAATTCAAGGATAATGTGGATTAAAATAAGGGACGGATGTGAAAAGTGGGACAAGAGAGGAGTGTAGAGGAGAGTGAGAGATTTTGAGAAATGTTAAGCGAGTGTGTAGGAACTCTTGAACCAAGTGTGAGAGTAATTGTGGTAGGGGACCTAAATATTAAAGTATAGAAACATTTAGAGAGTGTGTGGTAGGTAAGTTTGGGATGCCAGATATAAATGATAATGGGGGCCCTTTGATTGAACTTTGTATGGAAAAAGGTTTGGTTATAGGTAATTCCTATTTTAAGAAAAAGAGCACAAATAAGTATACAAGGTATGATGTACTGTGGTTTAGAAAGACACGTAAGCAAACACTATAACATATTTATTAGAAAACGTTTCGGTCCTGGGACCTTGATCACTTCTAACATACAGAGGTAGAAAGACATTATATATATAGGCGGAGAGTGAGATGTGACGCACGTGACCTGAGGAATGTCATAAGAACATAAGAATGGAGGAACACTGTAGAAGGCCTACTGGCCCATGCGAGGCAGGTCCTTATCAAAACAACATGTGACTCCTGTGTTGTTGGGTTGGTGCTGCTTAAGTATCATGTATGCCAATGCTTTTGAAATTTTGTAGTTTCCAGTGTTGCGTTCTATAGTGTCGGTGACGGTGATTAGTGAGGCTTCTAGGCACCGTCGGCGTCTGAGGTCTGGTTCGGTGAGAACGAGTTGTGCCTCGTTCCAGTTCATCAAATGCCCCGTGGAGTCTCTGTGGAGGACACAGGCGTACCTTACATCGTCTCTGTTAGAGGCATTTCGATGCTCATTCAGGCGGACTGCAAGATCTCTGCCTGTCTCGCCTACATATTTCTTGGGACAGAACCCACAGGGGATAGTGTAGACGCCTGCTGTAGAAGTTAGAGGTGTGGGGCTGCGTTTAGTAGTGAGGTCTTTGATAGAGGATGTGTTTATGGTGGAAACGTTGATGTTACTCATAGCAAGTGCCCGGCGAGTATTCGTGGCAACATCGCCACATGGGAGTACTATGAACTGTTTAGGGGGCTGTTCCATGGGCGGTTTGTTGAGGATAGCTTGTGCCTTGAGTCTGCAATCTCGGATGAAGAAAGATGGGAACTGAAGACGTGTAAAGGCTTGTGTTATGTAAGTGCATTCTTCTAGAAAACAAGGGCTGGAGATGCGAAGAGCTCTCAAGAAGAAGCCAATGAGGACTCCTCTCTTAGTGCGGGTATCTTGGTGTGAATAAAAGTGTATAAGATCGTCCTTGTTGGTAGGTTTTCTATACACTTTGAAGAGAAGTTTGTCAACAAACCGCCCATGGAACAGCCCCCTAAACAGTTCATAGTACTCCCATGTGGCGATGTTGCCACGAATACTCGCCGGGCACTTGCTATGAGTAACATCAACGTTTCCACCATAAACACATCCTCTATCAAAGACCTCACTACTAAACGCAGCCCCACACCTCTAACTTCTACAGCAGGCGTCTACACTATCCCCTGTGGGTTCTGTCCCAAGAAATATGTAGGCGAGACAGGCAGAGATCTTGCAGTCCGCCTGAATGAGCATCGAAATGCCTCTAACAGAGACGATGTAAGGTACGCCTGTGTCCTCCACAGAGACTCCACGGGGCATTTGATGAACTGGAACGAGGCACAACTCGTTCTCACCGAACCAGACCTCAGACGCCGACGGTGCCTAGAAGCCTCACTAATCACCGTCACCGACACTATAGAACGCAACACTGGAAACTACAAAATTTCAAAAACATTGGCATACATGATACTTAAGCAGCACCAACCCAACAACACAGGAGTCACATGATTTCATCATCTACCCGTCCTCACCATAGGCAGAGGTTGTTTTGATAAGGACCTGCCTCGCATGGGCCAGTAGGCCTTCTACAGTGTTCCTCCATTCTTATGTTCTTATGACATTCCTCAGGTCACGTGCGTCACATCTCACTCTCCGCCTATATATATAATGTCTTTCTACCTCTGTATGTTAGAAGTGATCAAGGTCCCAGGACCGAAACGTTTTCTAATAAATATGTTATAGTGTTTGCTTACGTGTCTTTCTAAACCAACTTGTCGGTATTTATTACCAAGGTTTATACCATGATGTACTGTGTAATGACAGTAGTTTGTTGGACTACATATTGGTCGAGTAGACTTCAGGATGTACATGTTCATATAGGGGTCACAGTTATACCAGATCACTTTTTAGTTGTAGCCACAGTGAAAGTAAAAGGTAGATGGGATACAAGCAAAATAGAAGCAACAAGTGAGAGAGAGGTGAATGTTTATAAACTAAAGGAGGAGGCAGTTAGGGTAAAATATAAACAACTATTGGAGGATAGATGGGCTAGTGAGAGTATAGGCAATGGGGTTGAAGATGTAAGGGGTAGGTTTAAGAATGTAGTGTTAGAGTGAACAGCAGAAGTTTGTGGTTACAGGATAGTGGGTGCGGGAGGGAAGAAGAGCGATTGGTGGAACGATGATGTAAAGAGAGTAGTAAGAGAGAAAAAGTTAGCATATGAGAGGTTTTTACAAAGTAGAATTGATGCAAGGAGGAAGGAGTATATGGAGTAAAAAAGAGGTTAAGAGAGTCGTGAAGCAATGTAAAAAGAGAGCAAATGAGAGAGTGGGTGAAATGTTATCAACAAATTTTGTTAAAAATAAAAAAAAGTTTTGGAGTGAGATGAAAAAGAGGAGGAAGCATAGGGAACGAGTGGATTTGACAGTTAAAAATAGGAGAGGAGAGTTATTAAATGGAGAGTTAGAGGTATTGGGAAGATGGAAGAAATATTTTGAGAAATTGTTAAATGTTGATGAAGAAGCTGTGATTTGGTGTATAGGGGAAAGAGAAATAACATCTTGTAGGAGAGAGGAAGAGCCAGTTGTGAGTGTGGGGGAAGTTCGTGAGGCAGTGGGTAGAATGAAAGGGGGTAAGGCAGCTGGGATTGATGGGATAAAGATAGAAATGTTAGAAGCATGAGGGGATACAGTTCTGGAGTGGTTGGTGCTATTATTTAATAAATGTATGGAAGAGGGTAAGGTTCCTAGGGACTGGCAGAAAGCGTCCATAGCTCCTTTGTATAAAGGTAAAGGGGACAAAAGAGAGTGCAAAAATTATTGGAAAATAAGTCTGTTGAATATACCTGGTAAAGTGTATGGTAGAGTTATTATTGAAAGAATTAAGAGTAAGACGGAGAATAGGATAGCAGATGAACAAGGAGGCTTTAGGAAAGGTAGGGGGCATGTGGACCAGGTGTTTACAGTGAAACATATAAGTAAGTCAGTACTCAGTGGTCAGTCAGTACTCAGTGGTCAGTCAGTACTCAGTGGTCAGTCGTCACGTGAGGTCACAGACCCTGAGCTGCTTTGGGGATTAGTGTGGACGGTTACAAAGCATGGCTTGCTTCTGCAGCGTTTTAAAAATTGAGGTTGGAGAGTTGAAGGAGCAGGTCTTGCTTCTCCAGGAGGAGATTAGGAGGCTGAAGGTCCACCTCAATGGGTCTGGGAGAGAGTGTGAGGTGGCTGGAGTTGTGGGGAATGAGGCTTCTAGCAGCGAGGTGCAGTCTGTCTCTCGCTGTGAGGAGGCTGTAGTTGGGGAGGCAGCAACGGCTACCAGCAGTGAGGTGCAGCCCAGCACCTGCTACAAGTGGCGAGTAGTTCACAGTAATGGAAGGCGCATCAGAGTAAGGAAAGTTAAGAGTGAAGATCTGAAGGTAGGAAATCGCTTCTCTGTTCTTCAGGATGAATGTACTTCAGTGGCCAGTGAAGGTAAGGGTACTACTGCCCCTGCTAATGGAGGTAAGCGCATTCTTGTGGTTGGTGACTCTCAGGTAAGATACATTGACCGTGCTTTTTGTAATAGGAATAAGAAGATGAGAGATAGAGTGTGCTTCCCTGGAGCTGGTGTTGGGGACATTGTCAACAGGCTGGATAATATCATGTCAGGTAATGGGAGCAAGCCCATTATCTGTCTCAGTGCTGGTGGAAATGATATTGGGAAGGGTAGGAGAGAAGAGCTGCTAGATAAGTACAGGTCAGCTATAGATTTCATTAAGTCTAAGGGAGGGATCCCAATCATATGTAGCATCTTGCCTAGAAGGGGAGTAGGAAATGAATGGTTGTCTAGGGCAATTGGTGTAAATTGCTGGCTAGACAGATACTGCAAGGAACTTGCAATCCCATTCATTGACAACTGGAACAACTTTTATGGCAAACATGATATGTATGCAAGGGATGGGGTACATCTCTCTGGGGCTGGGGTGGTAGCACTTGCAGACTCGATTGAGAAGGCCATTGGTGAAATGCCTATGATTTTAAACTGATGGAAGATAGAGGTATGGGTGTGTGTGGGAAACAAGCAGGTTGCAACACTTGGGTTGGAAACAGTAAATGTATAAAAGGCATTCAGCATGAAGTTATAAATAAAGACAATAGATCAGGTCAGCAAACAAAGGGGGACAGCAGAGGGCAGCAAGGGACTAGCTCCCTTAAGGTTTACTATACTAATAGCAGGAGTGTAAGAAATAAGATAGATGAGCTAAGATTAATTGCAAGTGCAGGAAACATAGATATTATTGCTATAACAGAGACCTGGCTCAATCTGAAAGATAGAGAGATGCCCTCTGAATGTCACATACAAGGCTATAAATTATTCCACACTGACAGGGTCAACAGGAAAGGTGGTGGAGTAGCGATGTATGTCAGAGACAATTTAAATTGTTGTGTTAGACAAGATATTAAATTAGAAGCGTCAGCCACTGAATCTGTTTGGTTACAGCTTCTCGAGGGCCGAGAAAAACTAATTTTGGGTGTGATTTACAGGGCCCCAAATCTTGATAGGGAGTGCAGTAAACTTCTATGGGACGAAATTCGTAAGGCATCTACATACGAAAATGTTGTGCTAATGGGAGATTTCAACTATAGACAGATTGACTGGAGCAATTTGACAGGAAATTTAGAGTCAGGTGACTTTCTTGATACGATCCAGGATTGTTTTTTAAAACAGTTTGTGACAGAGCCAACTAGGGGAAATAACCTCCTTGACTTGGTTCTTGCCAGTAGGGAAACACTAATTAATAATCTTGAGGTTAATGATGAGCTTGGGGAAAGTGATCACAAATCACTCAGTTTTAATATATCATGGAATTCCCCTAATAATGGCAATCAAGTCTCCGTCCCTGACTTTCGCTTGGCTGATTTCATAGGACTGAAAAATTACTTAGGTGGGCTGAACTGGAATGACCTGACTAAGGGTCAGGTAGGTGGTGATGGTTGCCGATATGATGCTTTCCAGGGCATAGTTCTAGCTGCTCAGTCAAATTATGTTCCAAATAGGGAAATCAGATCAAACAAAAATGATCCTAAATGGATGAACAATAGATTAAAATATCTGATTGGTCAAAAGAGAGGCATATATAGGCAAATCAAAAGAGGAGAGGGGCAATTGAGAAATCGATATATTCAGTTAAAGAGAGAAATAAAAAAGGGAATTAGAAAAGCAAAGAGAGATTATGAGGTTAAAGTTGCAAGAGAATCGAAGACTAACCCAAAAGGATTCTTTCAGGTATACAGAAGTAAGATCAGGGACAAGATAGGCCCACTCAAAAGTTCCTCGGGTCAGCTCACTGACAGTGATAAGGAAATGTGTAGAATTTTTAACACATACTTCCTCTCAGTTTTTACACAGGAGGATACCAGCGATATACCAGTAATGATAAATTATGTAGAACAGGACGATAATAAACTGTGCACTATTAGGGTCACAAGTGACATGGTCCTTAGGCAAATAGATAAATTAAAACCTAACAAATCCCCAGGCCCTGATGAACTGTATGCAAGGGTTCTAAAGGAATGTAAAGAGGAGCTTAGCACACCTTTGGCTAATCTTTTCAACATATCACTACAAACTGGCATGGTGCCAGATAAGTGGAAAATGGCAAATGTGATACCTATTTTCAAAACAGGTGACAGGTCCTTAGCTTCGAACTATAGACCAATAAGCCTAACCTCCATAGTGGGAAAATTTATGGAATCAATAATTGCCGAGGCAGTTCGTAGCCACCTTGAAAAGCATAAATTAATCAACGAATCTCAGCATGGTTTTACAAAGGGGCGTTCCTGCCTTACGAATTTATTAACTTTTTTCACTAAGGTATTTGAGGAGGTAGATCATGGTAATGAATATGATATTGTGTATATGGACTTCAGTAAGGCTTTTGACAGGGTCCCACATCAGAGACTATTGAGGAAAATTAAAGCACATGGAATAGGAGGAGAAATTTTTTCCTGGATAGAGGCATGGTTGACAAATAGGCAGCAGAGAGTTTGCATAAATGGGGAGAAATCAGAGTGGGGAAGTGTCACGAGCGGTGTTCCACAGGGGTCAGTGTTGGGCCCCCTGCTGTTCACAATCTACATAAACGACATAGATGAGGGCATAAAGAGCGACATCGGCAAGTTTGCCGATGACACCAAAATAGGCCGTCGATTTCATTCTGACGAGGACATTCGAGCACTCCAGGAAGATTTGAATAGACTGATGCAGTGGTCGGAGAAGTGGCAGATGCAGTTTAATATAGACAAATGCAAAGTTCTAAATGTTGGACAGGACAATAACCATGCCACATATAAACTAAATAATGTAGATCTTAATATTACGGATTGCGAAAAAGATTTAGGAGTTCTGGTTAGCAGTAATCTGAAACCAAGACAACAGTGCATAAGTGTTCGCAATAAAGCTAATAGAATCCTTGGCTTCATATCAAGAAGCATAAATAATAGGAGTCCTCAGGTTGTTCTTCAACTCTATACATCCTTGGTTAGGCCTCATTTAGATTATGCTGCACAGTTTTGGTCACCTTATTACAGAATGGATATAAATTCTCTGGAAAATGTACAAAGGAGGATGACAAAGTTGATCCCATGTATCAGAAACCTTCCCTATGAGGATAGACTAAGGGCCCTGAATCTGCACTCTCTAGAAAGACGTAGAATTAGGGGGGATATGATTGAGGTGTATAAATGGAAGACAGGAATAAATAAAGGGGATGTAAATAGTGTGCTGAAAATATCTAGCCTAGACAGGACTTGCAGCAATGGTTTTAAGTTGGAAAAATTCAGATTCAGGAAGGATATAGGAAAGTACTGGTTTGGTAATAGAGTTGTGGATGAGTGGAACAAACTCCCAAGTACGGTCCTAGAGGCCAGAACGTTGTGTAGCTTTAAAAATAGGTTGGATAAATACATGAGTGGGTGTGGGTGGGTGTGAGTTAGACCTGATAGCTTGTGCTACCAGGTCGGTTGCCGTGTTCCTCCCTTAAGTCAATGTGACCTGACCTGACTAGGTTGGGTGCATTGGCTTAAGCCGGTAGGAGACTTGGACCTGCCTCGCATGGGCCAGTAGGCCTTCTGCAGTGTTCCTTCTTTCTTATGTTCTTATGTTCTTAAAGAGGTTTTGTGGCATTTATGGATTTGGAAAAGGCGTATGACAGGGTGGATAGGTGACAATGTAGCAGATGTTGCAGGTGTAAGGTATAGGAGGTAGGTTATTGAAAGCAGTGAAGAGTTTTTACGAGGATAGTGAGGTTCAAGTTAGAGTATGTTAGAAAGAGGGAGATTATTTCCCAGTAAAAGTAGGCCATAGACAGGGATGTGTGATGTCACCGTGGTTGTTTAATATATTTATAGATGGGGTAGTAAGAGAAGTAAATTCAAGGGTCTTGGCAAGAGGCGTGGAGTTAAAAGATAATGAATCACACATAAAGTGGGAGTTGTCACAGTTGCTCTTTGCTGATGACACTGTGCTCTTGGAAGATTCTGAAGAGAAGTTGCAGAGGTTTGTGGATGAATTTGGTAGGGAATGTAAAAGAAGAAAATTAAAAGTGAATACAGGAAAGAGTAAGGTTATGAGGATAACAAAAAGATTAGGTGATGAAGGATTGGATATCAGATTGGAGGGAGAGAGTATGGAGGAGGTGAATGTTTCCCGATATTTGTGAGTTCACGTGTCAGCGGATGGGTCTATGAAAGATGAGGTGAATCATAAAACTGATGAGGGGAAAAGGGTGAGCGGTGCACTTAGGAGTCTGTGGAGACAAAGAACTTTGTCTTTGGAGGCAAAGAGGGGAATGTATGAGAGTATAGTTTTACCATCGCTCTTATATGGGTGTGAAGCATGGGTGATGAATGTTGCAGCGAGGAGAAGGCTGGAGGCAGTGGAGATGTCATGTCTGAGGGCAATGTGTGGTGTGAATATAATGCAGAGAATTCGTAGTTTGGAAGTTAGGAGGAGGTGCGGGATTGCCAAAACTGTTGTCCAGAGGGCTGAGGAAGGGTTGTTGAGGTGGTTCGGACATGTAGAGAGAATGGAGTGAAACAGAATGACTTCAAGAGTGTATCAGTCTGTAGTGGAAGGAAGGCGGGGTAGGGGTCGGCCTAAGAAAGGTTGGAGGGAGGGGGTAAAGGAGGTTTTGTGTGCGAGGAGCTTGGACTTCCAGCGGGCATGTGTGAGCGTGTTTGATAGGAGTGAATGGAGACAAATGGTTTTTAATTAATACTTGCCGTGCTGTTGGAGTGTGAGCAAAGTAACATTTATGAAGGGATTCAGGGAAACCGGCAGGCCGGACTTGAGTCCTGGAGATGGGAAGTACAGTGCCTGCACTCTGAAGGAGGGATGTTAATGTTGCAATTTAAAAACTGTAGTGTAAAGCACCCTTCTGGCAAGACAGTGATGGAGTGAATGATGGTGAAAGTTTTTCTTTTCCGGGCCACCCTGCCTTGGTGGGAATCGGCCAGTGTGCTAATAAATAATAAATAAAATATGTATATATATACATAATTATATATATATATATATATATATATATATATATATATATATATATATATATATATATATATATATATATATATATATATAGATAGATAGATAGATAAATAGATAGATAGATATCTTTGGAAGACTTCGGTGAATGTGCATATAATCACATAATAGTAATATAATACACATAATTCGTTTACCCTCTTCCTCTGGCCTTCCTGCCCTTGGAGGCTGTAGACGCCCAATGCGTAATCACATGATAAAGGGGACCCACACCTGGCCGCTGATGGAGATGATAAATGTCTTGGTGTGCCTCGCAGCCCTCTGTGTTGACGCCGGGGAAAGAGGGGAGGAAAAAAAAACACAACTGTCGCATCCCAGATAAGCATACAATTTGAATACCATATGAATGCTTGATCTAGGCCTATTGACGGCCTATGCGGGGAGGAGGCCTGAAGCAGAAATGGAATTATCGTGTAATGATACTTGCTAAGGAGACTGGGACTGTGTGTTGCCGGGGTGACAGTTGTTGTTATTTGTTCCAATTTTCCAGTTTTAAGGTAGCTACATTCAGCATATTTCAGAAATGTTATGGAAAAATGTACATTAGATTATTTTACGAATGAATTTTCCCTAAGCATTGAGCAGCTGCTTAATGTATGTATTAAAGAAGAATAAACGTACTGCACAATTATCATTATTATTATTATTATTATTATTAGTGGTAGTAGTAGTAGTAGCAGTAGTAGTACTAGCAATAGTACCTGTAGTAGTAGTAGTAGGAGTAGTAGTAGTGGTAGAACTAAACTATTTAACAACAGAGGCGGTAAAATCTAAGGTAATATGCTACGCTTGGTGGTTCAAGGCAGCCAATGCTGACCCAGGATTTAAGATGCCATGGTGGTTCAGGGTAGCCATACTGACCCAGGATTAAGGTGTTTTGATGGTCGAGGACAGCCATACTAACCTAGGATTTAAGGTGTCTTATGGCCCGGGGAAGCCATACTGTTTCAGGATTTAAGGCGCCTTGTTGGTCCAGGGAAGCCATACTGGCTCAGAATTTAAGGTGCTGCGGTGGTCAAGGGAATCCGCAAATGAATTCACTAATGAGCCACAAATGAAGGCAATAAAACTGAAAATAAGATACGTGTTGTATATTTCGGCTTCCCACAAAGGCCCTCTTCAATGAACTTTATCATGTGATAAAGAAACTAAAGACTTTTTAACGTTTTTGACTCGAGAAGGGATTTCTAGTCAATTAATTTGGTCTCGTGAACATTTATGATGAAAGACTTACCAAACTTCTTACCTGTATTAAATATATATTTTACTTTTCTATGCATTTCTTATCAAGTTATTAATTTTTCTAATTCATTTACAATTCACCTAGGATAGTGGACAAAATTCCTTCCTCGCCAAAGAAGTAGGTAAGAATATCGTAGGTGACTAAACTGTGGTAAGACTCGTCTATCGTAATATAACTTTAATGGCTGCAAATCATTTTTTAAAGAAATTATTCCCTTGGCATATAATTTCTTTTGACAAGCACTCCATTATCACAAAAAAAATATTTATGTATACAGTTTATAAATTTTAAAACATTCACATTATATTTATTGGCATTCTCTTCAAGAAGTATAAGAAAATTCAACATCGGCCGCTTCACTTTTTTCATCAGGACGACAATACTGAGATAATTATGTACTGAAAAAGATTAAAACAATTACAGAGAAAAAAAACATGTAGTGACAGGTTTGTTTTTCTGTCCTTCTGGAGATAAAACAGAGGGGAGAGCGATGCTAGTTATTCTTGAGACCAAATAATTCTAAAATGAGTTTGAGTCATAAGTTATGAAAATTATAAAAGGTGTGAGGTAATAAATATTTTATGATAATGGACTACGTGTTAAAAGAAATTATGTGTCAAAGGGAAAGTTTGTTTAAATATTATATGAAACCATTAAAATTTTATGATAGGAAATGACACATAGTACGTACACATATACATTCAGAAGTAAATGAACCCATTCGACCTATATAAACATCCACCACCATGCATAAATTCTTGTATAAATACACATATACGTACATTAATATGCAATAAGATCACAGTAAACAGGTGATTTTAAAATATGCAAAACAATTTCACTACTCTTTCACAGTGGTTGTTTTGCATACATTAATATATATATATATATATATATGTATATTTATATATATATATATATATATATATATATATATATATATATATATATATATATATATATATATATATATATATATATATGTATATATAAATATATATATATATATATATATATATATATATATATATATATATATATATATATATACGTAAATAAATGCATATTAACTAGTACAATTAAATTTAGGAATTTACGTTACCGTATAATAACAAATATATGGAAACTCACAGTATGAGATGTGGAACTCCTGGAGAACTGAAACTGAAGCAGACGTTCACTCTCGGATTTGCCACACTAAGGCGGTGGTATATAAAGGTAGCAGACCTTGGGTCACTGGTAGTTTTCATGAGCCTGCTGCCCAGCTCTTTGAGGAAATCCATGGCATGTTTACTCGAGGGGTCAAGGGTCACTGATTTTATTGGAGAAATTGGTACTGGTGGGCCAAATCCTTGTTCTTGTTGAACTTGTGATCTTCCCTGTTTCTATCTGAAGTTTGGTTCGCAGATAAAAAGTTTTACATCATTGTCTATGAGAAAGTGCAAGGGTTTGCAACAAGACTAGTCCCAGAGCTAAGAAGTATGTCCTACAAGGAGAGGTTAAGGGAAATCAAAATGACGACACTGGAGGACAGGAGAGATAGGGGGGACATGATAACGACATACAAAATTCTGAGAGGAATTGACAAGGTGGACAAAGACAGGATGTTCCAGAGATGGGACACAGCAACAAGGGGACACAGTTGGAAGTTGAAGACACAGATGAATCACAGGGATGTTAGGAAGTATTTCTTCAGCCACAGAGTAGTCAGGAAGTGGAATAGTTTGGGAAGCGATGTAGTGGAGGAAGGATCCATACTTAGCTTTAAGCAGAGGTATGATAATGCTCACGGCTCAGGGAGAGTGACCTAGAAGCGACCAGTGAAGAGGCGGGGCCAGGAGCTTGGAGTCGACCCCTGCAACCTCAACTAGGTGAGTACAACTAGGTGAGTGACTACACACACAAAAAAAAAATACACACACACACACACACACACACACACACACACACAAGCACGCACACATACACACACACACACACACACACACCAGCACACACACACACACACACACACACACACACACACACACACACACACACACACACACCAGCACACACACACAGGCCTAGTGTCTAATCGACGTGTGCCTAGGACAAAATGGTAACTAAGTAATACACACACACACACACACACACACATTTTTACACACACACACACACATTTTTACACACACACACACACACACACACACACACACACACACACACATACAGACACATATATATATATACACACACAAACACACACACACACACACACACACACACACACACACACACACACACACACACACACTCATACATACATACAAGGAAGAAAATGGCTATGTACAGACAGGAATCAGAGTCACAGAGGGAAAGGCAATGGGAGGAGGAAAGAGAAAAGCCAGTGTTTATTCATGGGCTTCAGGAGAGCGAGGAAAGGACACACACTAAAAGACTGCAGGCAGAAAGAAAGGAGATTGAGAACATTATCACAGAAATATGTGAAGGGATTGTAAATTTTCGGAGAATATGGGGGTACTTGAAGGGGAGAAAACGACTACTCAAGCTGATTTTCAGGACAGCAACAGTGTGGAACAGGATGCTCCAAGGGAAACCACGTTTGAAGTACTCGGCAGAATACAAGTGGGTGTTCCTAGACATAGACAGAACACAAAGAGAACGACAGCAGCTGAGGGAGAGGACACAAAAGCAAAGGGAGCTAGGGAGGGAGACAAGGACAGAATCAGCAGAGGTCAACCAGAGCTGGGCAGAGCAACAAGAGCAAGCACACACAGAACCATCCCCAGAACCCCACAACCTATCATATCATCCCAACACAAACTACAATTCATACTCACAGCTCCCACCCAACACTCAGCTATAGAATCCCACAGTACACTACCAGGTCCCCCACCCTCACAGACCCCCAAAACACATTGTCGGAGAGGAAACTGAAGGTATGGTACACAAATGCTGATGGAATAACAAATAAGTGGGAGGAGTGGCATGAAAGAGTCAAAGAGGCATCACCAGACATCATAGCTCTCACAGAAACCAAGCTCACAGGTATGTTAATAGATGCCATCTTTCCAATGGGATATCATATCCTGAGGAAAGACAGAGGGAACAGGGGATGTGGAGGAGTGGCACTGCTGGTCAAAAACCAATGGAATTTTGAAGAGCTGGAGAGAGGAGACAGTGGAGAAGCAAGAGATTACATAGCAGGAATGCTTCAGTCTGGAAGTCCCAAGGTGGTAATTGCAGTGATGTATAACCCACCACAGAACAGCAGGAGGCCAAGACAATAGTATAATGAGAGCAATAGAGCGATGGCTGACACACTGGGTGCAGTGGCCAGAAGAGCTCATACAAGCAGGGCAAAGCTACTGATCATGGGCGACTTTAACCACTAGGAAATCGATTGGGAGAACTTGGAGCCACATGGGGGCCAAGATACATGGAGGGCTAAGATGATGGAGGTGGTACTGGAAAACTTCATGTACCAACACGTAAGGGACAATGCCAGAGAAAGAGGAGAGGATGAGCCAGCGAGACTGAACCTAATATTCACCTTGAGTAGTGCAGATATTGAGGACATCACATATGAAAGACCCCTTGGGACCAGCAATCATGTGGTTTTAAGCTTCAAATACACAGTAGAGTTACAAGTGGAGGGAGAAGCAGAAAGGGTCGGGCGAATGAATCTAAATTACATGAAAGTGGACTACACGGGAATGAGGAACTTCCTGAATGGGGTTCAGTGGGACGAAGAACTGGCAGGGAAACCAGTAAATGAGATGGTGAAATATGTAACAACAATATGCAAGGAAGCTGAGGAGAGGTTTGTACCCAAGGGTAACAGGAATAATGAAAAAGGCAGGATGAGCCAGTGGTTCATCCAAAGGTGCAGGGAGGCAAAAACCAAGTGTGCTAGAGAATGGAAGAAGTATAGAAGGCAAAGGATGCAGGAGAGCCAGAAATGAATATGCACAAGTAAGAAGGGAGGCCCAACGACAATATGAAAATGGCATAGCAGCGAAAGTCAAATCTGACCCAAAGCTGCTATGCAGCCACATCAGGAGGAAAACAACAGCCAAGGACCAGGTAATCAGGCTAAGGAAGGAAGGAGGAGAAACAAGAAACGACCACGAAGTATGTGAGGAACTCAACATAAGATTGAAAGAAGTGCTCATAGAGGAGACAGAAGGGACTCCTGAAAGATGGAGAAATCAGGTTACACCACCAAGTGTTGGACACAGTACACACAACCGAGGAAGAAGTGAAGAGGCTTCTGAGTGAGCTAGATACCTCAAAGGCAATGGGGGCCGTATAACATCTCTCCATGGGTTCTGAAAGTAGGAGCAGAGGGGCTATGTGTACCCCTAACAACAATATTCAACACATCTATCAAAACTGGGAGATTACCTGAGGTATGGAAGACAGCAAATGTAGTCCTAATTTTTTAAAAAGGAGACAGACATGAAGTACTAAACTACAGACCAGTGTCACTGACATGTATAGTATGCAAGGTCATGGAGAAGATTATCAGGAGAAGAGTGGTGAAACACCTAGAAAGGAATTATCTCATCAGCAGCAGCCAACATGACTTCAGGGATGGGAAATCCTGTGTCACAAACCTACTGGAGTTCTATGACAGGGTGACAGCAGTAAGACAAGAGAGAGAGAGGGGTGGGTCGATTGCATTTTCTTGGATTGTAAGAAGGCGTTTGACACAGTTCCACAAAAGAGATTACTGCAAAAGCTGGAGGACCAAGCAGGGATAACAGGGAAGGCTCTACAATGGAACAGGGAATACTTGTCAGGAAGACAGCAGCGAGACATGGTACGTGGCGAGGTGTCAGGGTGGGCATCTGTGACCAGCGGGGTCCCACAGGGGTCAGTCCTAGGACCAGTGCTGTTTCTGGTATTTGTGAACGACATGACGGAAAGAATAGACTCCGAGGTGTCTCTGTTTGCAGATGATGTGAAGTTGATGAGAAGAATTCATTCGGATGAAGACCAGGCAGAACTACAAAGGGATCTGGACAGGCTGCAGACCTGGTCCAGCAATTGGCTCCTGGAGTTCAGCACCACCAAGTGCAAAGTCATGACGATTGGGGAAGGGCAAAGAAGGCATCAGACAGAGTACAGTTTAGGCGGCCAGAGACTACAAACCTCACTCAAGGAAAAAGATCTTGGGGTGAGTATAACACCAGGCACATCTGAGGAGCACATCAACCAAATAACTGCTGCAGCATATGGGCGCCTAGCAAACCTAAGAACAGCATTCCGACATCTTAATAAAGAATCGTTCAGGACCCTTTATACTGTGAACGTTAGAGCGATATTGGAGTATGCGGCACCAGTTTGGAACCCGCACCTAGCCAAGCACGTAAAGAAACTAAAGAGAGTGCAAAGGTTTGCAACAAGACTAGTCCCAGAGTTAAGGGGTATGTCCGACGAGGAGAGGTTAAGGGAAATCTACCTGACGTCACTGGAGGACAGGAGAGATAGGGGGGACAAGATAACGACATATAAAATACTGAGAGGAATTGACAAGGTGGACTAAGGTAGGATGTTCCAGAGATTGAACACAGTAACAAGGGGACACAGTAACAAGGGGACACAGTTGGAAGTTGAAGACATAGATGTATCACGGGGATGTTAGGAAGCATTTCTTCAGTTACAGAGAAGTCAGGAAGTGAAATAGTTTGGGAAGCGATGTAGTGGAGGCAGGATCCATACATAGCTTTAAGCAGAGGTATGATAAAGCTCACGGTTCAGGGAGAGTGACCCAGTAGCGATCAGTGAAGAGGCGGGGCCAACAGCTATGAATCGACCCCTGCAACCACAACTAGGTGAGTACACACACACACACACAAACACACACACACACACACACACACATACACACACACACACACACACACACACACACACACACACTACACACACACACACACACACACACATACTTATGAGTAGGTAGGTAATAAGTTGGTAGACAACAATCACTAGGGAGGTGCTACTATCCTGCTAACCTAATGTGAAACGGAAACTAATTGTTTTACAGAATGTCTGGATTGCTGGTCTCTTTTCTTTCTGACTCGTGAACACGCAAGATATCAGGATCATGTATATCTTGCTATGTCCACTTACACTTATATCACACTATTCATATATGCTCATTTATATGTTTTCACACCCACATGAGGTTTCTTCGATTTTATAAAAAATTCTTGTTGTTATCAATTTCCTTTCATCTCTAGGGGAAAGTGAAGTATCTTTCCTCCGTAAAAAACGCGTCGCAAGAGACTAAAATGCCGGATGAATGGGCATGTAAACCTTTCTCCTGTATTAATTACAGAGGATAAAAAAGACATGACTGTGAATGTTATGACTGAAAAGAAGCTGGATGTCCTGGCTCTAAGCGAAACAAAGCTGAAGGGGTTATGATATTTTCAGAAATAAATGGAACTCGGTCAGGTGTAGCTGAGAGAAGTTATGTTAGGGAAGTCGGTACTTGACCAGCCGGGCTATTGTTCGTATATTGGACTCCGTGCAGCCAGCAGTAACAGCCTGGTTGATCAGGCCCTGATCCACCACGAGGCCTGGTCACAGACCTGGCCGCTGGGGCGCTGACCCCAAGAAACTCTCTCCAGGTAAACTCCGGGTAATGTTGAATGATCAGTTATAAATGTAGTAATGCAAGAATTTTGTGTAATAAAATAAGGGTCGGATGCGAAAAGTGGGTTATATCAAGTTTTAACACTCTTGGGGAAGAGGAGAGTGAACAGGAGAAAGTAAGATTTTTGGATATGTTAAGCGAGTGTTTACGGAATTTTGAACCAAGTGGAAAACCTAAATGCTAAATGCTGTTTCAGAGTGTGTAGCAGGTATGTTTGGGGTGCCACGGGTTTCTTTAAATGAACCTTGGATATAAAGAAGTTTGATAATAGGTAATACTCATTTTAAGAAAAATTAAGATAAGCAAACGAGATATGATATAGGGCGTTATGACTGCAATTTTTGGATTATGTATTGGTGAATAAAAGGTTGATGGGTGGACTTCTGGATGCGCAGGTTTTAGAGAGGAAACAGATACATCAGACCATTATTTAGGTGAAGCTACGGTAAGAGTATGAGGTAGATGGGAACAAAGAGAATGGCATCAATGAATAAGAGTGAGGGGAAAGTTTGTAAACTAAAAGTGGAAGTACTGTAATTTGGGTAAGATATAAGCAATTGTAAGGAGAAATAAGGTCCAGTGCGAGTATAGGTAACGAGGAGGAGGTTGAAGAAGACAGGGGTTGCTTTACGTTTGCATTATTAGAGTTTGCAGCAGAAGTTTGTAGATATAAGTGGGTTGGTGAAGGAGGGAAGAAGAGCGATTAGTGGAATAATGAGGTATAGGGAGTGGTAAGAGAGAAAGGATGGCACATGACAGGTGTTTACAGAGCAGAAGTTATATAGGGAGGGTATATAGAGAGGAAAAGAGTAGTTAAGAGAGTGGTGAGGCAGTGTTAAAGGAGGGTAAATGAGAGTGGGTGAGGATGTAATGAATTTGACAGTTAAAAACGGACGAAAGGAGATATTAGATGAGAAGTTGGAGGTATTGGCAAGATGAAGGGAATATCTTGAGGAGCTGATAAATGTTGATGAAGAGAGGAGGGCAGTGATTTCAAACATGGTCTAAGGAGGTATAACATCTTTTAAGAGTAAGGAAGACCCAGATGAAGCTGTGCGTAAAGCACGTGAGGCAGTGGGTAGAATGAAAAAGAATAAAGCAGCTGGTATTGACGGAATGGAGATAAATATTATAAGCAGGTGAAGATAAAGTATTAGAGTAGTTGGCGGTTTTTTTCAACAAATGTATGAGAGGGAAAAGTATCTATGGAGTGCCAGAAAGCATGCATAGTTCCTTTGCATAAAGGAAAAGGGGACAATAGAGAGTGTAAGATTTATAGGGGAATAAGCCGGCTGAGTATACCAGGTAAGTGTATGGTAGAGTTATTAATGAAAAAATTAAGGGTAAGATAGAGAGCAGGATCTCAGATGGGCAAGGAGGGGGTAGGGAGGGTGGGGGACGTGTAGATAAAGTGTTTACATTGAAGCATATAAGTAAACAGTATTAAAATAATGGTAAGGGCATTTTCTTTGCATTTATGGATTTAGAAAAGGCGTATAATGAGGTGGATAGCGGAAGCAATGTAACAGATGTTTCAAGTGTCTTGAATAGGTGGTAGGTTACTGAAAGTAGTTAAGAGTTTTACTAACAACAGTGAGGCTCAGGTTAGGGTAAGCAGAAGAGAGGGAGATTATTTTCCAATAAAAGTAGGTCTTAGACAGGGATGCGTGTTGTAATCATGATTGTTTAACATATTTGGAAGTGGACTTATCGGAGGAGGGGTCTATGAAACACTTAACGGCGAACCACAGATTTGATGAAGGAAACAAGGTGGGTGATACACTAAGGTATCTGTGGAGACAACAAAACGTTATCCATTGACGCAAAAGGGGAAATGTATGAAAGCATAGAGGTACTAACACTCTTATTTGGGTGTGAAGCAAAAGTTGAGAATGTTGCAGCGAGGTGGAGGCTGGAGGCAGTGGAGATGTCGTGTCTGAGGGCAATGCGTAGTGTGAATATTATGAAGAGAATTCGTAGTTTGGAGATTAGAAGAAGGTGTAGGGTTGCTAAGAGTATTATCCACAGGGCTGAGGAGGGGTTGCCAAGGGAGTTTAGACATTTAAAAAGGATGAAGGAAAATAGGATGACATGGAGTGTGCATAAACTGTAGTGGAGGGAAGGCGGGATAGTCATCGCCCTAGGAAAGATTGTTGGGAGGGGGTAAATGAGATTTTGTATACGAGTGGCTTGGACATCGATCAAGCATGTGTATGCATGTTAGGAGTGAGTGGGAGCAAGTGGTTTTTATGACGATGTGCTATTGGAGTGTGAACAAGGTAACATTTATGAAGGGGTTCAGGGAAACCTGTTAGCCAGACTTTAGTCCTGATGGAGGGGTACAGCGGGAAGTGACAAGTTACGACAGACTGTACTCTGAAGGATGTGTCATCATCTGACTAAGACCCGCGTCAATGAACCTTACCTAACCTAACCTAACTGTTTGAAGGGGCATCTGAACTGTATTATCAGCGGGCTTCTAACGAGACAGTAATGGAGAGATTTGTGGTGACAGTGTTTCTGTTTTTGCGGTTCTCCTTATTTCGGTGGAAGACTGCCGGTGTGTTAAAAATTTATGCATAAATACATGAATACATATGCACATAAGCACCGGTATACTAACATACACATTTCCAGAAGATACAACCAACATTCGGGAGTCAAAAAAAAAAAAAAAAAAGAACCGGTAAACACTTGGAGTTCTTGGTGTGTTGAGCTGGAGGTAAATACCTGAACCCTCATTATGTGGTCTCCATGGTAGCATTATTTGTATGTATTAGCCTAACGACCCTACCACACATTTGGATGACCACCAACCACCATGCAAATGAATCCAGGCAATTACCCCTAACCACGACCAGAAACCCACCAACTACGGAACGAAACTCATCAACTACTGAGCGAAGCCCACGACTAGAGAATGAAATCCACCAACTACGGAATGAAACCCACCAACTACAGAATGAAACCCACGAACTACAGAATGAAACCCACGAACTACAGAATGAAACTCACGAACTAGAGAATAAAACCCACGAGCGAAACTGTGAAACACTCGAGGCACACGAACCACATAAAGTACAACAAAAAATGCACTAATAACAAGAAGCACAAAAATTATAAACGAAACATGCGAACGCCAGTGTGAAATACACATAATGAAGATGAAACACATAAACTACCAAAATCAAACATACGAATAACATGAAGCACGCGAACTACAACATGAAACCTACGAAATACAATCTGAAACGCACGAACTACACCATGAAACACACAAACTACACCATGAAACACAAGAACTTCAAAATGAAAAACACGACCTTCACCATGAAACACACGAAATACACCATAAAACACCAGAACTGCCACCACAACCACAACCTGAAACACACGAACTACTCCATGAAGCACGAACTACAACATAAAACACACGAACTACCCCATGAAACACAAGAACTACATGAAACACACGAATTACGAAGACGAACTGTTAGCATTAAGGAAAACGCATGAAAACTAATTCTCAAGTTCAAAACACTTAGCAGATACTATGTACAGTGACGAAAAAATGCATGCATGGGCCTGCAAAAATATTTTGTTTATGCGGTGCTCGTTGTTCAGCCTTATACTTTTACCCAAGGAGAGTGAGGGAGAGAGAGAGAGAGAGAGAGAGAGAGAGAGAGAGAGAGAGAGAGGGGTCCCATAACAAAATGGTATTTAACAAGTGTACAAGAAATGACAAAACAAATTCAGAGAAGGAAAAAACCTGACCACATAATGTTGGCCAACAATGAGAGGGTCGGCTGGTGGTTCACGAAGGGAAGAGGGAAGATGGAAGGGGCATGGGGAGGGAGGGGGGGAACAGGGGTGAGGGACGGAGATGGGCATGGAGGTGGGAGGAAGACATGGGGAATTTTTGCATTTATTACCTCCGCAATATACATAAATTTATCAGTGTGTATGTATGTATGTATATATATATATATATATATATATATATATATATATATATATATATATATATATATATATATATATATATATATATATATATATATATATGTATGAGACACTTATGCAGAATGTGGGAATCTTTATTCAGGAAACGTTTCGCCACACAGTGGCTTCATCAGTCCAATACAAAGAGGAAGGCGTAAGGAGAGTAGTATGAGGTAATCAGTCCCTCGGCCTGGAGTTGATGTGTTCAGTCCATCAATCTTGTAGAATGTACAGCATAGGGCCGTAGACGTGGCTTATATACTGTAGTCAGGTGAGGTGAAGCAGGCGGAGGCGGGGTCATAGTGGTACCATCCACTAGTCGAAGTAGGTCTTCGTCCAAAGGTTGAACAAGTGTTGAAGAATTCTTTGTAACGAGATCCCATGATGCTGATGTGTCTGACAGTTGTGATGAATGGTTTGAAAAACCGAAACGTTTCCTGAATAAAGATTCCCATATGCTGCATAAGTGTCTCAATCTTCAACTTGTCGGTTTTTCAAACCATTCATCACAACTGTCAGACACATCAGCATCATGGGATCTTGTTACAAGAATTCTTCAACACTTGTTCAACCTTTGGACGAAGACCTACTTCGACTAGTGGATGGTACCACTATGACCACGCCTCCGCCTGCTTCACCTCACCTGA
>NC_091297.1:40418849-40426349 GCF_038502225.1 Cherax quadricarinatus | reverse complement strand
AACTGAAGGGGAATGATGAATTAAATGAACATCTGGTGGCTAGGTCGGCTACTCTACCATATCTTTATGGGGGTTACCTGGAGGTTACCTGGAGGTTATTCCGGGGATCAACGCCCCCGCGGCCCGGTCCATGACCAGGCCTCCCGATGGATCACGGCCTGATCAACTAGGCTGTTACTGCTGGCCGCACGCAGTCCAACGTACGAGCCACAGCCCGGCTGATCCGGCACTGACTTTAGGTATCTGTCCAGCTCTCTCTTGAAGGCAGCCAGGGGTTTATTGGCAATTCCCCTAATGCTTGATGGGAGGCTGTTAAACAGTTTTGGGCCCCGGACACTTATGGTGTTTTCCCTTAGTGTACCAATGGCGCCCCTACTTTTTATTGGCGGCATTTTGCATCGCCTGCCCAGTCTTTTACTTTCGTAGGGAGTGATTTCTGTGTGCAGATTTGGGACCATTCCTTCCAAGATTTTCCAAGTGTAGATTATGATATATCTCTCCCTCCTGCGTTCCAACGAGTACAAGTCAAGTGCTTCCAAGCGTTCCCAGTAGTTAAGGTGCTTGACAGAACTTATACGTGCAGTAAAGGATCTCTGTACACTCTCTAGATCTGCGATTTCACCTGCTTTGAATGGAGATGTTAATATACAGCAGTATTCCAGCCTAGAGAGAACAAGTGATTTGAAAAGGATCATCATGGGCTTGGTATCTCTCGTTTTGAAAGTTCTCATTATCCATCCTATCATTTTCTTTGCACATGCGATCGTGGCACTGTTGTGATCCTTGAAAGTGAGATCCTCAGACATTACTACTCCCAGGTCCCTTACATTCGTTTTCCGCTCTATTGTATGGCCGGAGTCAGTAGTATACTCTGTTCTAGTTATTATCTCCTCCAGTTTTCCATAACGGAGTAGTTGGAATTTGTCCTCATTGAACATCATATTGTTTACCGTTGCCCATTGGAAAACTTTGTTTATATCTTCTTGGAGATTAACCGCGTCCTCAGCAGATGACAGCCTCATGTAGATCCTAGTATCATCCGCAAAGGATGATACGGTGCTGTGGTGTATATCTCTGTTTATGTCTGATATGAGGATAAGGAATAAGATGGGAGCGAGTACTGTGCCTTGTGGAACAGAGCTCTTCACTATGGCAGCCTCCGATTTAACTCTGTTGACCACTACTCTTTGTGTTCGATTTGTTAGGAAGTTGAAGATCCATCTCCCCACTTTCCCAGTTATTCCTTTAGCACGTATTTTATGGGCTATTACGCCATGATCGCATTTGTCAAATGCTTTTGCAAAGTCTGTGTATATTACATCTGCATTCCGATTTTCTTCCAGTGCATCCAAGGCCATGTCATAGTGATCCAGTAGTTGTGAGAGGCAGGAGCGACCTGCCCTGAACCCATGTTGCCCTGGATTGTGCAGATTTTGGGAATCCAGGTGATTTGCAATCCTGCTTCTTAGCACTCTTTCAAAGATTTTTATGATGTGGGACGTCAGAGCTATTGGTCTATAGTTCTTAGCTAATGCTTTGCTGCTACCTTTATGGAGTGGGGCTATATCCGTTGTTTTAAGTGACTGTGGAATTTCACCCATGTCCAAGCTCCTCCTCCATAGTGTACTTAGGGCACGCGAGAGGGGTTTCTTGCAGTTCTTAATGAAAACAGAAATCTATCGGAGTTAGGGTAATGTCGGAAATCTGGCATACATTTATGGAGTTTTGAGGCTCATTCATGAAGAAATCATTTGGGTCGTCGATCCTCAGACCGATTAGTGGTTCACTAAACACAGAGTCGTACTGGGATTTCAGTATTTCACTCATTTCCTTGTTGTCATCTGTGTAAGTCCCATCCTGTCTGAGTAAGGGCCCGATACTAGATGTGGTATTTGCCTTGTTTTTGGCATATGAAAAGAAATATTTGGAATTTCTTTCAATTTCACTAATAGCTTTAAGCTCCTCCTGCCTCTCCTGTTTCCTGTAAGAGTCATTTAGCTTAAGTTCGATAGTTTCCACTTCCTTGGTCAGCACCTCCTTTCGTGTATCAGATGTTCTAGCACTCCTGAGGAGCTCAGTGACTCTTCGTCGTCTTCTGTAGAGGGAGCGTCTTTTTCTCTCCAGTTTACTCCTGCTCTTCTTCTTTCTTAGGGGAATATGCCTAGAACATGCTTCGGCTACCAGGAAGCTGATCCTTTCAAGGCACTGGTTTGGATCCATGTCATTTAAGACATCTTCCCAACATGTTTCGTTTAGGACATGGTTTACCTGGTCCCAGTTGATGTTCTTGTTGTTGAAGTTGTATTTTGTGAAGACACCTTCACAGGTACATGCATTCTGCTGATCAGGACCCCTATGCATGTACGTCTGGACTTTGATTAGGTTGTGATCGGAATTAGTTGTTTTTGATATTCTTATGTCTCTTATCAGGTCCTCATTATTTGTGAAGATAAGGTCAAGTGTGTTTTCTAGTCTTGTTGGCTCCACTATCTGCTGGCTTAAGGTGTGTTTTTCGCAGAGACTTATTAGCTCATGTGTGTGTGACCTTTCATCTGCGCTACCTCCGGGGATTGTTTCAGCTATAACATTATTTGCTACATTCTTCCATTTTGTATGCCTTAGGTTGAAATCACCAAGGAGTAAGATGTTAGGGGATGGAGCTGGAAGGTTTTCCAAACAGTAATCAATTTTCAGTAGCTGTTCCTTGAACTGTTGTGAGGTTGCATCTGGTGGCTTGTATACAACCACAATGACTAGGTTTTGGTTCTCGATCTTTATTGATAGAACTTCAACTACCTCATTTGTGGTGTTCAGCAACTCCGTGCAGATAAGGGACTCTTTGACATACAGGCCAACCCCCCCTTGTTGCCTGTTTTTTCTGTCGCATCTAAAAAGGTTGTAACCACTTATCCATATTTCACTGTCAAAGTGATCTTTTGTGTGAGTCTCTGTGAAGGCTGCAAACATTGCATTAGACTCCTCTAGAAGTCCACTGATAAAAAGTATTTTGTTGTTGGTGGATGGCTTAAGGCCCTGTATATTAGCAAATATGAACGAGGTTGTATTCTGTGTTTGTTGGGGGGATTTTGTTATTGGCATCAGTAGTTGTAATTCTGGAGGGCCATGGGTGGTCACTGGCTGCGCCTCCAGTCCAACAAGGCTCCAAGGTGGTGGACTATTTTTGTTATTTCCTTCCATTTTCTTTTTTCGTTTCCTGCCACTAAAAAATCACCTGGAGTTGGGTTGTCGTAGCTACTATTGTTTGTCTTGTGGGGTCTGTGCCTCCTGGTCCCTTTTAGATGGTATGCAGGGCACTCGATGTTGTAACACTGCTTCTGGAGGACCGAGGAGTGGCACATTTTTGGGTGAAAGAAAGTACAGGAAGAAGAACGACACACTCCTTTAGACAGGAGGTCGCTACATTTTTTGGGATGGTCAAAGTTGCATGTCCCATTTTTTTCCCCTGTTATTCCATGCTTACAGATGCCCCAAGCATAATATTTGCACAAATTCACCTTTGGTTGAGAATTTTTGGGAGGTGTGTTGTCAATTTCTGCAGGTTCTGGGACTGCACTATAATCCTCAGTATCCAAGCCAGGGCCATCCCGTCCTGGATTCCATCTACTTTCCCCAGTAGAGGAAGAAGGAGGAGACTCCTCTCCAACATCTGTACTGTGGGCCACGGTCTTGTGCAATGATGGTTGTATATTTACAGTTTTAGATGGTTGTATATTTACTGTTTTTGTGGTGGTTTTGGTAGTGTCCCTAGGGGTAATCAAGACTCATAAGCAAGGGTACCCAGCTCGTTCTATTATAAGTACAGTAGGCTCAGCAGCATATAACCTATCTAAAGGCTGATTAAAATTCTAACTCCCATGGTCTGTAGGATCTCGGATGCTCATATTAAAAACAATGTTGACCTTACTGAAAGGCTCTTGAAATTAAATGTCTCTTATGACTTTACCCTAGTGAGCTTTGATGTCTCAGCTCTGTTCACCAAAGTCCCTGTCCCTAACTTGCTTTCGTACCTTGAAGAGGAACTAGAAAATTTAACCATGCCCTACCGCACGAAAAATAATAATTTAACTGATATAAATTTGTGTTACTGATTGCAAGTTCGTGTTTGAAAGGAAATACTATGCTCAAAAAAAGGCATGGTAATGGGAAATCCACTTAGCCCCTTACTCAGCAACTGGAGTCTAAACTTCTTAAAGACATTCTCCCAGATAAAGCTAGTTGGCTCATATAAGTAGATGACGTTCTTTGCCTATGGTCTAGAGATCACAACATTGATGAGTTCCTACCTAGACTCATTGGTCTAGTACCTTCCATTAGGTTCACTACAGAACATAAAATAAACAGCACTTTGCCTTTCCTAGATGTTTTAATTCGTGTCGATAGAAAATTCAAATTTACAGTTTATAGGCAGTCCACCAATGTGTTGTCATACATTCACTACTATTCCAACCATGAAACCAGCCTGTCAGAAAGTGTTCCTCACAATGTTCTTGAAAACTTTGTGCATCTGTAGTCCAGAATACCTAGAGGACGAAATCAGCATGATATTCAACAGAGCCACAAAACTGAGACACCTTAAGGATTTTGTCAAGATGTCACTAATATTAGCAAGAAAAACTTTCTACAAGACTGAACCTAAGAAAGTGATTGCCAGGAAAAATTTACTACTTTTACCATACAATGAGAACCTGGTTTGCATGTGTGAGGCATTAAAAAAGATCAGTATAAACCTTGCTTTCAAAAACACAGGGACTGAAACAAAGGCTAATTAAAAACACTCCATCCAAATAAGTTTTTGGGGTTTACAAGGTCCCATGTCCTCAGTGTCATTTCTCATATATTGGTCAAACAGGTAAACTTCTGGAAACCAGAATAGCCCAACATAAATACTCAGTGAGGACAGGGCAGGAGTCGAACAATATCTTTAACCACATTAGTACCTGTAATCACCCACCGGGGTGGGCTGCTGCCCAAATTATTGTACCAAACAGTTCTGTCATAGAAAGAAACATAACTGAATCTTCTCTCTTGAAACATGACAGGAATACCCTATATAACACAAATTATGGGTTATATAAGCTCAATAGCTATTTGGTAGAGACTATTGTACACAACCTTAAACAACAATGCTATACAAAATCACAGGATTGACCATTATGCCAGGTGGTTCCATGAAGGATTGGTAATGCTCGACCTGTGTCCACACACCAAAACTTCATTCTACGTCAGTTGTGAATGGTTATATAATGCGTTTAGCTGTTATTGTACCATACATTGACAGGTACACAAGATTACGTGAGAACATAGGTAGTGGGGTCAAAGGATATTAGAAGTAGAAAATTTAGAACATAGAAATATTATCAGAATGGTAAAGAAGATTCCCATGTAAGGCATATTAATCGATACTGAGAAGAATTGTAGACAATATTTAGGAAATATAAATAGATACTTCTGACTACCCCTGGGAACAGTCGAGTACTCCAGAACAGGACATTTAAATGGACAAAGAGCAAATTCATTTCCTTTCTTTTATTAATTAAAAAGGTTACACAGAACAACAGCAATTCATAAATATAGTATCCACTGAAAAATGTATTTTCTCAAGTCAAATTACTTGTTCTAAGTGGCTAGAAAAAGCTTGGGGCTGGCTATTATATCCTGTAATTTCATAATACCTAACATCTCAAAACCCTCCTACCCCATATGGGGGAAGGGGGATGGTGGTGGTGTGGGGTTGGCACCAACCGTTGGCCCACATTCTGAGAGAGACTGTGGCTGGTGATAGACCCGCACTACATTACTCAGAGAAAACTCCCCCTCACGCCTTCAGCTACTGCCTTGCAACATTGCATAGTTCCTGATGATGCACTGAGAAGTGTGAAAGTACTTGAACTAAAGATTTCCAACCCCCGTAGCTTGTTTTGCACACACACACACACACACACATTATATATATATATATATATATATATATATATATATATATATATATATATATATATATATATATATATATATATATATATATATATATATATATATATATGTATATATATATATGTCGTGCCTAATATGTAAAACTGGTTAATTAGCAAGAACTCATTTAAAATTAAGTCCTTTCTAAAAAAAATTTCTTATATGTTTAAAGATATATTTTTTCATCAATGTTAATGTAAATTTTGTTTTAATTTTGCACTAAAAGAATCTTAGAAAACTTGCCTAACCTTATCATAACAAGAGTAATTTATTTTAGCCTAACCCAACTAAATATATTTTAGATTTGCTTACAATAATTTAATACTAAACAAACACAGTGAAATATATTTTTTTTCGTTAGGTTAAGAATGATTTTGGCGAAATTATTCCATATACAAATTTTCACTTGTCTTATATGGCAAGATAAGCGTTGCTATTTAAGCCAAGATCGTAAGTTCTGCCTATTCGGCACGACATATATATATATATATATATATATATATATATATATATATATATATATATATATATATATATATATATATATATATGTACATTTATATTTCAAGAGGGGGAATGGGAGGCAGTCAGATGTGATCAAAGAAGGTGGAAAGTAGCTCAGATTCCCTGGATCAACAGCCTTCAAGCGAGGGAATATTTTCACAACAAACTGAATTTCCTTTAAATAACATTATTTTTTCCTCCTCGTTCCTACTTCACGTACTCCTGTCGCATTCTGTTCTTTTGAAAACCATCTTCATTCCTATCTTAATTTACTTGATTCTTTTCTGATTCTGGCTGAGTGAGCAGCAGGCAGAGGAACAAGCCTCCAGCTACTTCTTGCGCTCACTAATCCACACTGGTTAAGCGCTTCACACAAATGAATAAGAATATACAATATCTAATAATTAATTTTATTGCATAGTAATTCTTTCTTTATAAGTCAAATTCTGTCTAATTCTTATATCTTTATGTTCCTCTCATTTTCTCGAATAGTACGTGTAATTCGTTAATTTTCTTTACGCTTAATATTTGTGGTAAATGTTTTCTAGAAAGTTATATTCGATCCTTCCATTTCAATTTAACATTTCCTGAAAATGGGAAAGCCTTACTGTCAGATTACTCTTTCTGTCTCGTGATTACCGGAAGCAGGATCGAGCCTCCACCACTACTTGCGCTGATTGACCCACACAGATACAAGATCAACTCACCACCACTACTTGCGCTGCATGACTCATACAGGGTTAGTGCTTCATACAGAGATAATCCTAAAACAAGTTGGTAGTGTTGGTCAGCCTCCAGTCCTTGTAAATCCGTCATATCAGTCAGTGTTTTTCCTCTCTAACCTCCGTCGTATCTCAAACATTTGTTTTCTTTCAACACATTCAATTATAACTGCAGTTTTTCACTTTCACTGCAAATGCAGGATTATTTTTCTGCGCCAACATGTAATTATTGTTTTTTTTTCTTAATGTTTTTTCCACTTCCTCCTTTATTTTAGAAACT
>NC_091297.1:40386349-40416349 GCF_038502225.1 Cherax quadricarinatus | reverse complement strand
CCAGGAACCCACAACAGTGGACCAACACCCAGGAACCCACAACATTGGACCAACACCCAGGAACCCACAACAGTGGACCAACACCCAGGAACCCACAACATTGGACCAACACCCAGGAACCCACAACAGTGGACCAACACCCAGGAACCCACAACAGTGGACCAACACCCAGGAACCCACAACATTGGGCCAACACCCAGGAACCCACAACAATGGACCAACACCCAGGAACCCACAACAGTGGACCAACACCCAGGAACCCACAACATTGGACCAACACCCAGGAACCCACAACAGTGGACCAACACCCAGGAACCCACAACAGTGGACCAACACCCAGGAACCCACAACAGTGGACCAACACCCAGGAACCCACAACAAAGGACCAACACCCAGGAACCCTCAACAGTGGACCAACACCCAGGAACCCACAACAGTGGACCAACACCCAGGAACCCACAACAGTGGACCAACACCCAGGAACCCAAAACAGTGGACCAACACCCAGGAACCCACAACAGTGGACCAACACCCAGGAACCCACAACAGTGGACCAACACCCAGGAACCCACAACAGTGGACCAACACCCAGGAACCCACAACAGTGGACCAACACCCAGGAACCCACAACAGTGGACCAACACCCAGGAACCCACAACAGTGGACCAACACCCAGGAACCCACAACAGTGGCCCAACACACAGGAACCCACAACAATGGACCAACACCCAGGAACCCACAACAGTGGACCAACACCCAGGAACCCACAACAGTGGACCAACACCCAGGAACCCACAACAGTGGACCAACACCCAGGAACCCACAACAGTGGACCAACACCCAGGAACCCACAACAGTGGACCAACACCCAGGAACCCACAACAGTGGACCAACACCCAGGAACCCACAACAGTGGACCAACACCCAGGAACCCACAACAGTGGTCCAACACCCAGGAACCCACAACAGTGGACCAACACCCAGGAACCCAGAACAGTGGACCAACACCCAGGAACCCACAACAGTGGTCCAACACTCAGGAACCCACAACAGTGGACCAACACCCAGGAACCCACAACAGTGGCCCAACACCCAGGAACCCACAACAGTGGACCAACACCCAGGAACCCACAACAGTGGACCAACACCCAGGAACCCACAACAGTGGTCCAACACCCAGGAACCCACAACAGTGGACCAACACCCAGGAACCCACAACAGTGGACCAACACCCAGGAACCCACAACAGTGGTCCAACACCCAGGAACCCACAACAGTTGACCAACACCCAGGAACCCACAACAGTGGACCAACACCCAGGAACCTACAACATTGGACCAACACCAAGGAACCCACAAGAGTGGACCAACACCCAGGAACCCACAACATTGGACCAACACCCAGGAACCCACAACAGTGGACCAACACCCAGGAACCCACAACAGTGGACCAACACCCAGGAACCCACAACAGTGGACCAACACCCAGGAACCCACAACAGTGGACCAACACCCAGGAACCCACAACAGTGGACCAACACCCAGGAACCCACAACATTGGACCAACACCCAGGAACCCACAACAGTGGCCCAACACAAAGGAACCCACAACAGTGGACCAACACCCAGGAACCCACAACAGTGGACCAACACCCAGGAACCCACAACATTAGACCAACACCCAGGAACCCACAACAGTGGACCAACACCCAGGAACTCACAACATTGGACCAACACCCAGGAACCCACAACAGTGGACCAACACCCAGGAACCCACAACATTGGACCAACACCCAGGAACCCACAACAGTGGTCCAACACCCAGGAACCCACAACAGTGGACCAACACCCAGGAACCCACAACAATGGACCAACACCCAGGAACCCACAACAGTGGACCAACACCCAGGAACCCACAACATTGGACCAACACCCAGGAACCCACAACAGTGGACCAACACCCAGTGGACCAACACCCCCACAACAGTGGACCAACACCCAGGAACCCACAACAGTGGACCAACACCCAGGAACCCACAACAGTGGACCAACACCCAGGAACCCACAACAGTGGACCAACACCCAGGAACCCACAACAGTGGACCAACACCCAGGAACCCACAACAGTGGACCAACACCCAGGAACCCACAACAGTGGACCAACACCCAGGAACCCACAACAGTGGACCAACACCCAGGAACCCACAACAGTGGACCAACACCCAGGAACCCACAACAGTGGACCAACACCCAGGAACCCACAACAGTGGACCAACACCCAGGAACCCACAACAGTGGACCAACACCCAGGAACCCACAACAGTGGACCAACACCCAGGAACCCACAACAGTGGACCAACACCCAGGAACCCACAACAGTGGACCAACACCCAGGAACCCACAACAGTGGACCAACACCCAGGAACCCACAACAGTGGACCAACACCCAGGAACCCACAACAGTGGACCAACACCCAGGAACCCACAACAGTGGACCAACACCCAGGAACCCACAACAGTGGACCAACACCCAGGAACCCACAACAGTGGACCAACACCCAGGAACCCACAACAGTGGTCCAACACCCAGGAACCCACAACAGTGGACCAACACCCAGGAACCCACAATAGTGGACCAACACCCAGGAACCCACAACAGTGGTCCAACACTCAGGAACCCACAACAGTGGACCAACACCCAAGAACCCACAACAGTGGTCCAACACCCAGGAACCCACAACAGTGGACCAACACCCAGGAACCCACAACAGTGGACCAACACCCAGGAACCCACAACAGTGGTCCAACACCCAGGAACCCACAACAGTGGACCAACACCCAGGAACCCACAACAGTGGACCAACACCCAGGAACCCAGAATAGTGGACCAACACCCAGGAACCCACAACATTGGACCAACACCCAGGAACTCACAACAGTGGGCCAACACCCAGGAACCCACAACAGTGGACCAACACCCAGGAACCCACAACAGTGGACCAACACCCAGGAACCCACAACATTGGACCAACACCCAGGAACCCACAACAGTGGACCAACACCCAGGAACCCACAACAGTGGACCAACACCCAGGAATCCACAACAGTGGACCAACACCCAGGAACCCACAACAGTGGACCAACACCTAGGAACCCACATCAGTGGACCAACACCCAGGAACCCACAACAGTGGACCAACACCCAGGAACCCACAACAGTGGACCAACACCCACGAACCCACAACAGTGGACCAACACCCAGGAACCCACAACAGTGGGCCAACATCAACGAACCCACAACAGGGGACCAACACGCTGGAACCCACAACAATGGACCAACACCCAGGATCCCACAACAAGGGACCCACACCCAGGAACCCACAAAAGGGGACCAACACCCAGGAACCCACAAAAGTTGACCAACACCCAGGAACCAACAACAGTGGATCAATATCCAGGAACCCGCAACAGGGTACCAACACCCAGGAACCCACAACAGTGGACCAACACCGAGGAACCCACAACAGTGGACCAACACCCAGAAACCCACAACAGTGGACCAACACCCAGGAATCCACAACAGTGGTCCAACACCCATGAACCCACAACAATGGACCAACCCCCAGGAACCCTCAACAGTGGACCAACACCCAGGAACCCACAACAGTGGACCAACACCCAGGAACCCACAACAGTGGTCCAACACTCATGAACCCACAACAATGGACCAACACCCAGGAACCCACAACAATGGACCAACCCCCAGGAACCCTCAACAGTGGACCAACACCGAGGAACCCACAACAGTGGACCAACACCCAGGAATCCACAACAGTGGTCCAACACCCATGAACCCACAACAATGGACCAACACCCAGGAACCCACAACAATGGACCAACCCCCAGGAACCCTCAACAGTGGACCAACACCAAGGAACCCACAACAGTGGACCAACACCCAGGAACCCACAACAGTGGTCCAACACCCATGAACCCACAACAATGGACCAACAGCCAGGAACCCACAACAGTGGACCAACACCCAGGAACCCACAACAGTGGACCAACACCCAGAAACCCACAACAGTGGTCCAACACCCATGAACCCACAACAATGGACCAACACCCAGGAACCCACAACAGTGGACCAACACCCATGAACCCGCAACAATGGACCAACATCTAGGAACCCACAAAAGTGGACCAACACCCATGAACCCACAACAATGGACCAACACCCAGGAGCCTAGTGAGAAAAGATACATCGCATAATATTCTTTCACTTAGACTTTAGAGAATGGCTCCCTTTATATAGAGCTTCATAACGCTGTACACAATATAAGCAAGTTCAGTACGTGTATTTCTTTCTCTGCAGTCGGTAGTAAAGTATTTACTTCCACCCAGCTACGTAATTACTGCTTGATACGGGTATTATAAACGTGGCTTCTAACCACGTGAGTACACACGTGTGTGTGTGTGTGTGAGTATTCACCTATTTGTTTTTTCAGGCGTCGATTCAAAGCTCCTGGCCCGTCCATAGATTAAACTTGATTACATCTCATTTCCCAGACGCTGTATGACCCATCCGTTTTTAGGACTTTCTCTCGAAATAATACTAATATTAATGAAATTACTTAATTTGATAATAACATTATTATTACTATTATTATAGATGTAGTTATTATTATTTTATCATATTATAATTATTATTATTGTTGTTAGTATTATTATTATTATTATTATTATTATTATTATTATTATGAAAACAAGAATATAAAGTACAGGTAATAATCTAAGGAATCTACTACAGTAAGGAAGGTCAAATTGAAGAGAAAAGATGCACCAAAGTAAGCAAGTGTCTGGTATGGAAGGTCTGGTATGAGAGGAGAGGCAGTGTTCTGCACTTAGGGAGTTACGGAAGGTGTGTACGGGAGGCCGGGGTGGTGGAGCGTGAGGACGCCTCCCTACAACTGCAAGTATGAATAGCCAGGAACAGCCTAATAACACCTAAGTGGATTAGCGGCCCACCAAGCTGTCAGTCTTCCCCGCAACGGGGATGTTTTTTATACGGTAAACTTCTCACGAGGAAGTAATTACGCGATATGATACGCTAGTGAAACAGACACACGCAAAGATACACACGCACGCACACACACACACACACACACACACACACACACACACATACACAAACACACACAAACACATACACATATACACAAACACACACACCACACACACACACACACACACACACACACACACACACACACACAATAATAGTAGGAACAAGCACTTGTAAGCTGTAGTGCACACGCAAACACACACATACACAGGATTTCACACTTGTCCCAGAACTGGACCATCTGAACCTTGCCTCTCTCTCTCTCTCCCTCTCTTCCTATCCCAGGTAGAGACTCCATCTCTCTCACCTATCTCTACTCTTTACCTATATATCTCTCTCTCTACCTATCACTCTCTACCTATCTCTCTCTCTCTTCCTCTCCCATCTCTCCCCTCTAACACTTCTCTTCCCCAACACCTCCCCACTCTAACATCTCTCCCTCTAACATCTCTCCTCTCCTATTATCTCTCCCCTCTCCCTTTCCCATCTCTCCCCTCCTCCCCCTCTCCCCTAGCATCTCTCTCCCCTCTAGCCTCTCTCTCTCCCCTCTCGCTCATCCATCTCCCCTTCCCCCTTTCTCCCCTCTCTCCCCTCTCTCTTTGCCTTCTCTCTCTCCCTCCCTCTCTCTCCCTCCCTCTCTCCCTCTCCTCTCCTCTCTCTCTCTTACTTCTCTCTCTCTCTCTCTCTCTCTCTCTCTCTTAACTCCCTCTCGCTCCCTTCCCACCTCCCTCTAACCTCCCTCCTCCTACCCTTCCTCTCACTCTCTCCCCTCTCTCTCACTCTCACTCTCTCTTCCCCCTTTTCTTCTCACTATCCCCTCTCTTCTACCTCCCTCTCTCTCTCTCTCTCTCTCTCTCTCTCTCTCTCTCTCTCTCTCCACTTTCCCCATTTTTCTCCTTTCTCACTCTCCCCTCTCCTTCCCTCCCTTCTCTCTCTTCCCTCTCACACTCCTCTCCTTTTCCCTTCTCACTCTTCCTCTCTCTCCTTCTACCTTCTTCCTTCTCTCACAAAAAAAAAAAAAAATGGTGGGGACTGGCAGGAACCAAGGATTAGGATGAGAATGGTTCTGGTGGGGAGGAGTTGATGGAGAGCAGTGGAAAAGGATGGAACAAGAGTGGAGAGGTAATTAGGAGAGCTTTCTTAAAAATGGAGAAAGAGTTTTCTGTGAAATTGGAAAAGAGGTTGGAGAAGGAGACAAAGAATTGGGAGGCACAAGTCGAAAACTGCAGTAGCCAAGATAAGGGTCCTAGAAGTTGAGATAAATAGCCTGGAAGTGAGTTACAGGGGCAGTGACCAGAGAAGACACAGCATGTGAAGCGTCGAGGCCGAACAGGAATGAAGGAATTATGAATTATGCTAAGGTCATATCAGCCTGCCAAGGAGGGCCAAGGAGTGAAAGGGAAGAACATCTGGTTGCAGATGGAGAGGGTGATAGGTCGAATGCTGAGGCACAACCACCAAGAGCCACTGGAAAAATCAAGGGAGAAACTGACCACATACAGGCAGGATACAGAGTCACAGAGGTGTAAGGCAATAGGAGGAGGAAAGGGCAAATCAGTGTTTATCCATGGCTTCAGGAGAGAGAGGAAAGGACACACTGAAAATCCAGCAGGAAGAAAGAAAGGAGATTGAGAAATCACGGAAATAGGAAGAGATGGACGAGATTGTAAATTTTCAGAGAATAGGGGTACTGAAGGGGGAGAAACCGACCAATCAAGCTGATTCTCAGGACGGAAACAGTGTGGAACAGGATCCTTCAAGGGAAACAACGATTGAAATACTCGGAAGAGTACAAGAGGGTGTTCCTAGACAGAGACAGAACACAATCAGAATGACAGCAGCTGAGGGAGAGGACAAAAAAGAGAAAGGAGCTAAGAAAATAGACAAGGATGGAACCAGCAGAGGTCAGTCAGAGCAGAACAGAACAGCAAGGGCAAGCACACACACAATTATTCTTAGAACCATACAACCTATCACACCATCCCAACACACACTACAATCCATACCCACAGCCTCCACCCAACACCGAGCTATAGAATCCCACAGTATGCTACCAGGTCTCCCACCCTCACAGGCCCCCCAAACCACAGTGTTGGAAAGGAAACTGAAGGTATGGTACACAAACGCTGATGGAATAACAAATAAGTGGGAGGAGTGGCATGAAAGAGTCAAAGAGGCATCACCGGACATCATAGCTCTCACAGAAACCAAGCTTACAGGTAAGATAACAGATGCCATCTTTCCAATGGGATACCAAATCCTGAGGAAAGACAGAGGGATCAGGGGGGGTGGAGGAGTGGCATTGCTGATTAAAAATTGCTGGAATTTTGATGAGCTGGAGAGGAGACAGCAGAGAAGAAAGTGATTACATAGCAGGAACGCTTCACTCTGGAGGTCCCAAGGTGGTAATAGCAGTGATGTATAACCCACCAAAGAACAGCAGGAGGCCATGGCAAGAGTACGACGAGAGCAATAGAGCGATGGTTGACACACTGGCTAGAGTGGCCAGAAGAGTTCATGCATGCAGGGCAAAGCTCCTGATCATGGGTGACTTTAACCACAAGGAGATCGATTGGGAAAACTTGGACCCGCATGGGGGCCAAGATACATGGAGGGCTAAGATGATGGAGGTGGTACTGGAAAACTTCATGTACCAACACGTAAGGGACACTACAAGAGAGAGAGGAGAGGATGAACCAGCAAGGCTGGACTTAGTATTCACCTTGAGTAGTGCATATATCAAGGACATCACCTATGAAAGACCCCTTGGGGCCAGTGACCATGTGGTTTTAAGCTTCGAATACACAGTAGAGCTACAAGTGGAGGGAGAAGCAGGAAGGCCAGGACGAATGAAGCCAAACTACAAGAAAGGGGACTACACAGGAATGAGGAACTTCCTGAATGGGGTTCAGTGGGACAGAGAACTGGCAGGGAAGCCAGTTAATGAGATGATGGAATATGTAGCAACAAAATGCAAGGAGGCTGAGGAGAGGTTTGTACCCAAGGGTAACAGGAATAATGAAAAAGCCAGGATGAGCCCATGGTTTACCCAAAGGTGCAGGGAGGCAAAAACCAAGTGTGCTAGGGAATGGAAGAAATATAGAAGGCAAAGGACCCAGGAGAATAAGGAGAGCAGTCGTAGAGCCAGAAACTAATATGCACATATAAGAAGGGAGGCCCAAAGACAATATGAAAATGACATAGCAGCGAAAGCCAAATCTGACCCGAAACTGTTGTACAGCCACATCAGGAGGAAAACAACAGTCAAGGACCAGGTAATCAGGCTAAGGAAGGAAGGAGGAGAGACAACAAGAAATGACCGTGAAGTATGTGAGGAACTCAACAAGAGATTCAAAGAAGTGTTCACAGAGGAGACAGAAGGGGCTCCAGAAAGACGGAGAGGTGGGGCACACCACCATGTGCTGGACAGTGCACACAACCGAGGAAGAAGTGAAGAGCCTTCTGAGTGAGCTAGATACCTCAAAGGCAATGGGGCCAGATAACATCTCCCCATGGGTATTGAGAGAGGGAGCAGAGGCGCGATGTGTACCCCTAAAAACAATATTCAGTACATCTATCGAAACAGGGAGATTGCGTGAGGCATGGAAGACAGCAAATGTAGTCCCAATCTTTAAAAAAGGAGACAGACATGAAGCATTAAACTACAGACCAGTATCACTGACATGTATAGTATGCAAAATCATGGAGAAGATTATCAGGAGAAGAGTGGTGGAACACCTAGAAAGGAACGATCTCATCAACAGCAGCCAACATGGTTTCAGGGACGGGAAATCCTGTGTCACAAACCTACTGGAGTTCTATGACATGGTGACAGTAGTAAGACAAGAGAGAGAGGGGTGGGTGGATTGCATATTCTTGGACTGCAAGAAGGCGTTTGACACAGTTCCACACAAGAGATTGGTGCAAAAACTGGAGGACCAAGCAGGGATAACAGGGAAGGCACTACAATGGATAAGGGAATACTTGTCAGGAAGACAGCAGCGAGTCATTGTACGTGGCGAGGTGTCAGAGTTGGCATCTGTGACCAGCGGGGTCCCACAGGGGTCAGTCCTAGGACCAGTGCTGTTTCTGGTATTTGTGAACGACGTGACGGAAGGAATGGACTCCAAGGTGTCGCTGTTTGCTGATGACGGGAAATTGACGAGAAGAATTCATTCGATCGAAGACCAGGCAGAACTACAAAGGGATCTGGACAGGCTGCAGACCTGGTGCAGCAATTGCCTGCTGGAGTTCAATCCCACCAAGTGCAAAGTCATGAAGATTGGGGAAGGGCAAATAAGACCGCAGACGGAGTACACAGTCTAGGGGGCCAGAGACTACAAACCTCACTCAAGGAAAAAGATCATGGAGTGAGTATAACACAAATCACATCTCCTGAAGTGCACATCAACCAAATAACTGCTGCAGCATATGGGCGCCTAGCAAACCTCAGAACAGCATTCCGGCATCTTAATAAGGAATCATTCAGGACCCTGTACACCGTGTACGTTAGGCCCATATTGGAGTATGCGGCACGAGTTTGGAACCCACACCTAGTCAAGCACGTAAAGAAACTAGGGAAAGTGCAAAGGTTTGCAACAAGACTAGTCCCAGAGCTAAGAGGTATGTCCTACGAGAAGAGGTTAAGGGAAATCAACCTGACGACACTGGAGGACAAAAGAGATAGGGGGGACATGATAACGACATACAAAATACTGAGTGGAATTGGCAAGGTGGACAAAGACAGGATGTTCCTGAGATTGGACACAGTAACAAGGGGACACAGTTGAAAGTTGAAGACACAGATGGGAACAAGCCCATTATCTGTCTTAGTGTTGGGGATAATGACATTGGGAATGGCAGGAGACAGGAGCTGCTGGATAAGTATAAGTCAGCCATAGAAGTAGTCAGGTCTAAGGGAGGGATCCCAGTCACATGTAGCATCTTGCCTAGAAAGGGAGTAGGCAATGAATGGATGTTTAGGGCAATTGGTATAAATTGCTGGCTAGACAGGTACTGCAAGGAACTTGCAATCCCATTCATTGATAACTAGGACCTATTCTTTGGCAAACGTGATATGTATGCAAGCGATGGGGTGCATCTCTCGGGGATGGAGTGGTTGCATTAGCGAATTCAATTGAGAGGGTAATTGATGGCTTGTCTAGGAATTTATACCTCCGGGATATGTTTAGAAGACAATATTCAAAATAAAGTTGCTAGTAATGGCAAATCAATTGATTAACAAACAAAGAAAGATAAAAGAGGGCAACGAGTGATTAGCTCTCTTAAAGTTTACTATACAAATAGTAAGAGTCTAAGAAATGAGATAGATGAGCTAAGATTACTTGCAAGTGCAGGTAATATAGATATTATTGGTATAACAGAAACCTGGGTCAACCTGAAAGATAGAGAAATGCCTTCTGAATGCAACATACAGGGTTATAAACTATTTCACACTGATAAGGTCAACAGGAAGGTTGGTGGAGTGGCGATGTGTGTCAGAGAAAACTTAAATTGTTGTCTTAGACATGATATAAGATTAGAAACATCGAACACAATCTGTTTGGCTACTGTTTCTCGAGGGACGTGACAAATTAATTTTGGGTGTGATTTATAGGCCCCCAAACCTTGATAGGGAGGGCAGTAAGCTGTTATAGGACGAAATTCATAAGGCATCTAGACATGAAAATGTTGTGATAATGGGAGATTTTAACTTTAGACAAATTGATTGGAACAATATGACAGGAAATCTTGAGTCTAGTGACTTTCTTGACACGGTTCGGGATTGCTTTTTAGAACAGGTTGTGACAGAACCAACTAGAGGAAGCAATCTGCTTGACTTGGTTCTTGCCAACAAAGATTCACTAATTAATAATCTTGAGGTTAATGATGAGCTTGGGGAAAGTGATCACAAATCACTTAGTTTCAATATATCATGGAATTATCCAGATAACTGCAATCAAATCTCTGTCCCAGATTTTCACTTGACCGACTTCAAGGGACTGAAAAATTACCTGGGTGGGCTAAATTGGGATGTCCTGACTATGGGTCAGGTAGGTGATCTTGGTTGCCAATATGACGTTTTCCAGAGCATAGTTCTAGCTTCCAAGACAAACTTTTGTTCCAAGTAGGGAAATTAGATCTAACAAAAACGATCCCAAATGAATGAACAATAGATTAAAACATCTCATTGGTCAAAAGAGAGGCATACATAGGTGTTTCAAAAGAGGGGATGGGCAGTTAAGAAATCAATATATTCAATTAAAGAGAAAAATAAAGAAAGGAATAAGAAAAGCAAAAAGGGATTATGAGGCTAAGGTCGCAAGGGATTCAAAGACTAACCCAAGAGGGTTCTTTCAGGTATACAGAAGTAAGATTAGGGACAAGATTGGCCCACTTAAGAGTAACTCCGGTCAGATTACTGATAGTGATAAGGATATGTGTGAAATTCTCATTACCTACTTCCTCTCAGTTTTCACCCAGGAAAATACTATCGATATTCCTGAAATAATAGATTATGTAGAACAGGATAATAAACTATGTACGATTGCGGTAACTAGTGATATGGTCCTTAGACAAATAGAGAAACTATAACCTAACAAATCCCCAGGCCCTGAAGAACTGTTTGCAAGGGTGTAAAAGGAATGTAAAGAGGAACTTAGCATACCTTTGGCTAATCTTTTTAACATATCACTGCAAACTGGCATAGTGCCTGATAGGTGGAAAATGGCAAATGTAATACCTATTTGCAAGGCAGGTGACAGGTCCTTGGCTTCTAACTATAGACCAATAAGCCTTACCTCCATAGTGGGAAAATTTATGGAATTAATAATTGCCGACGCAATTCATAGCCATCTTGACAAATGCAAAGTTCTAAATGTTGTACAGTTAAATAACCATGCCACATATAAACTAAATAATGCAGATCTTAATACTACTGATTGTAAAAAGGATTTAGGAGTTTTGGTTAGCAGTAATCTAAAACCAAGACAACAGTGCATTAGCGTTCGCAATAAAGCTAACAGAATTCTTGGCTTCATATCTAGAAGTATAAATAATGTAAGTCCTCAGGTTGTTCTTCAACTCTATATATCCTTGGTTAGGCCTCATTTAGACTATGCTGCTCAGTTCTGGTCACCGTATTACAGAATGGATATAAATGCTCTGGAAAACGTACAGAGGAGGATGACAAAGATGATCCCATGTATCAGAAATCTTCCATATGAGGATAGACAGAGGGCCCTGAATCTGCACTCTCTCGAAAGGCGTAGAATTAGGGGGGATATGATCGAGGTGTATAAATGGAAAACAGGAATAAATAGCGTGCTGAAAATTTCCAGCCAAGACAGAACTCACAGCAATAGTTTCAAGTTGGAAAAATTCAGATTCAGAAAGGATATAGGAAAGCACTGGTTTGGTAATAGCGTCGTGGATGAGTGGAACAAACTCCCGAGTACAGTTATTCAGGCTAAAACGTTGTGTACTTTTAAAAATAGGTTAGATAAATACATGAGTGGGTGTGGGTGGGTGTGAGTTAGACCTGGCTAGCTTGTGCTGCTGGGTCTGGTGCCGTTCTCCATCCTTGAGTGGAGATGACCAGACTGGGTGGGTCATTGGGCTAATCCGAGGGGGGTCATTGGGCTAATCCGGGAAGGGGACATGGACTTGCTCCACATGGGTCAGTAGGCCTGTTACAGTGTTCCTTCTTTCTTATGTTCTTTTGTTCTTATGCAAAGTCATGGAGAACATTATCAGGAGGAGAGTGTTGGAGCACCTAGAATGGAACAAGGTTATAAAAGACAGCCAGCACGGATTCATGGAAGGCAAATCCTGTGCCACAATCTACTAGAGTTTTATGACAAGGTAACAGAAGTAAGACATGAGAGGGAGGGTTGGGTCGATTGTATTTTCTTGGACTGCAAGAAGTCCTTCGACACAGTTCCTCACCAGAGATTAGTGCAGAAGCTAGAGGATCAGGCACGTATAACAGGAAGAGCACTACAGTGGATCAGAGAATACCTGACAGGGAGGCAACAGCGAGTCATGGTACGTGATAAGGTATCACAACGGGCGCCTGTGACGAGCGAGGTCCCACAGGGGTCAGTCCTGGGACCAGTGCTATTCTTGGTATATGTGAATGACATGACGGAAGGAATAGACTCAGAAATATTCTTATTTGCAGATGATGTGAAGTTAATGAGGAGAATTACATCAGATGCAGACCAGACAGGTCTACAATTAGCTGAGTACAATTAAGTGAGTATATACACACACACACACACACACACACACACACACACACACACACACACACACACACACACACACATACACACACATACACACACACACACACACACACATACATGTATAATCCACCACAGAGCAGCAAGAAGCCAAGACAAGAATAAGATGATAGTAACAGAGCAATAGTTGACATTCTGGCTGAAGTGGCCAGAAGGGCTCATGTGGGCAAGGCAAAGCTTCTTGTTGTGGGTGACTTCAGTCACAAAGAAATCGACTGGGAAGACCTGGAGCTACATGAGGGTCCAGAAACATGGAGGGCTAAGATGTTGGAGGTGGGACTGGAAAACCTAACGCATCAATACGTTAGGGACAATATCAGAGAGGAGAGGAAAGTTTGAACCAGCAAGACTGGACCTAGTATTCATTTTGAGTAGTGCAGATATTGAGGACATGATATGAAAGGCCCCTCGGAGCTCGTGATGACGTGGTTCTAAGCTTCGAATTCATAGTAGAGTTAGAAGTGGAGAGGAAGGCAGGACGGGCAGGACGAATGAAGCCAAACTGCAAGAGAGGGGACTGCACAGGCATGAAGAATTTCCTGCACGAGGTTCAGTGGGACACAGAACTGGCAGGAAAATCAGTAAATGACATTTGTTGATGCATATTGTTATCATATATTCCAAGGAAGCGGAGAAGAGGTTTGTACACAAGGGCAACAGACATTTTGAGAAGGCCAGGACAAGCCCTAGGTTCACCCAAAGGTGTAGAGGGGCGAAAACCTAGTGCGCTTGAGAAAGAAGTGCAGAAGGCAAAGGACCCAGGAAAATAAGGAGAGTAGTCGAAGAGAAGGAAATGAATATACACAGGATTTAATGTAATGTGTGTTTTTTATCTTTTCAGGTGAGTATGGCAACCTGCCTGCAGGGTTATAACTCTAGATGGCAACATCAGGTTTGTATGGAGTGTGAGAAAGTGCACATATGTGCACTATTCCACCGACCAGGAGGTTCCACTTCTTGACCACTCAAAAGCTGAAGAAATACTTCCTAACGTTACTAATTCAACTGTTTTTCACTAATAGTTGTGCCCTCATGTTCCTGTTATCCATCTCCAACAGTCTCTACCTCCACCCTATCAATCCCTCTCAGGATTTTTTACGTCGTTTTCATATAATCACCGAGTCCTTTTGTCTTCTGTCAGGTTTACATATTTTAGTCGTCTCACTTCATAGCTCATACCTCTGAGCTCCGAGACTAGTCTCCTTGACAATCTCTCCAGTTTCTGGACATGTATGATTTTATATATATATATATATATATATATATATATATATATATATATATATATATATATATATATATATATATATATATATATTACATAATATGGTACAGAAGATTTAAGAGATACATTGTTGATATAAAGGTGGCATATACAGTACATGTTGTTACGTGTGTATCACCAATTATAAGGCGAAAATCTCTTCCAGCTCCTCGTAGCTGGGGCGTGTGCCCAAAATACAGCAGGCATTACCCCTTTGAACAGCCGCACTGAGCCGCTGGAACAGAAAACTAGCTGCCCTGGGATCCCTAGTTACCCTGATGAGTCTTTTTCCCAGCTCCTTAAAGAATTTAGATGCATTCTATCCCCATGAACCAAGGGTCTCTTAGCCTATGGGAGCAAACATATAATATATATATATATATATATATATATATATATATATATATATATATATATATATATATATATATATATATATATATATATATATATATATATATATATATATATATATATATATATATATATATATATATATATATATATATATATATATAATTAGAGTGATATGACCAAGATATAATCAGTTTACCTAAGCAAAGTGATGTACTGGGACATGATTCCAAAAAAGAAAGAGGTATCTTGACTTGTATTTCCATGGAACGCAGGCGAGAAAAATACATAATAATATTCACTTGGAAGATCCTAGAAGGATTAGTACTAAATTTGAACGCTAAAATCACTCGGTACGATAGCAAAAGACTCGGCATGTGATGCAACATTCCCCTAATGAAAAGTAAGGGAGCCACGAGTACACTAAAAGACAACACATTAAGTGTCATGGGCCCAAGACAGTTCAACTGCCTCATAGCATACATAAGGGGGATTAGGAATAGACCCCAGGCTGTCTTCAAAAAGGCACTGGACAGGCAACTAAAATCAGTACCTGACCAGCTGGGCTGTGGTTTGTACGCCGGTTTATATGCGGCCAGTAGTAACAGCCTGGCTGATGAGGTCCTGATCCACGGCGAAGCCTGGTCACAGACCGGGCCGTGGGGGCATTGACCCTCAAAACCCTCTCCAGGTATCCTCCAGGTAAAGAGGGAGGCATACCGACAATACGAAAATGACAAAGCACGGAAAGCCAAGTCTGACCCGGAGCTGTTGTGCAGTCAAAAACCAGGTATTCAGGTTGAGGAGGAAAGAAACGGAGTTTACAGGAAACGACATTGAAGTATGTGAGGAGCTTAACATGAGATTCAAAGAAGTGTTCACAGACGAGACAGAAAGGACTAAAGAAAGACGGAGAGGTGAGATGAACCAACAAGTGCTGGACGCGATACATACCACCGAGGAGAAGGTGAAGAGACTGCTTAGCGAACTAGATATCTCAAAGGCTATAGGGCCGGATAACATCTCTCCTTGGGTCCTGAGAGAGGGAAAGATGCACTCTGTGCACCACTAACAACAATATTCAGCACTTCTATTGAAACAGGGCGACTACCTGAGGTATGGATGACAGCAAATGTAGTCTCAATTTTTAAAAAAGGATACAGACACGAAGCATTAAACTACAGAATAGTGTCACTGACAGGTATTGTATGTAAAAGTCACGGAGAAGATAATCAGGAGAAGAGTGGCAGACCACCTAGAAAGGAAGTAGCTTATGAGCGACAACCAGCATTGATTCAGAGACGGGATATCCAGTGTCACAGTCCTGCTAGAGTTCTATGACAAAGTGACTGCAATAAGACAAGAGATTAGTTCAATAGCTGGATGACCAGGCAGGTATAACAGGGAAGGTATAACAGAGAATACCTGACAAGAAGGCATCAGTGAATCATGGTACGTTATGAGGTGTCATCAAGTACCATGACTCATTGAGGGGTTTCACAGGGGTCAGTCCTTGGACCGATGCTGTTTCTGGTATAAGTGAATGACATAATGGAAGGATTAGACTCAGAAGTGTCTCTGTTTGCAGAAGATGTGAAGTTAACGAAGAAAAATCAGTCGTAGGAGGATAAGGAAGGACTGCAAAGGGATCTGGACAGGCTACAGGTCTGGTCCAGCAACTGGCTCCTGGAGTTCAACCCAACCAAATGCAAAGTCATGAAGATCGGGGAAGGGCAAAAAAGACCGCAAACAGAGAACAGTCTAGGGGCCAAAGATTATATACCTCACTCAAGGATAAGAAGTACATCTCCTGAGGCGCACATCAACCAATTAACTGCTGCAGCACATGGGCGACTAGCAAGCCTAAGAATAGCATGTCGACATCTCAGTAAGGAGTCGTTCTGGACCCTGTACACCGGGTTACTCAAGCCCATATTGGAGTGTGCAGCTCCAGTTTGAAACCCACACCTGGCCAAGTAAGTCAGGAAACTAGAGAAAGTGCAAAGGTTTACAACGAGACTAGTCCCGGAGCTACGGGGCATGACCAACGAGGAGAGGTTAAGGGAACTCGACCTGACAACACTGGAGGACAAGAGGAACAAGGTAAAAGACATGATAACCACATTTAAAATACTGAGAGGAATCGACATGGTGGACAGAGGATGTTCCAGAGATGGGACACAGCAACAAGGGGTCACAATTGGACGTTGAAGACTCAAATGAGTTACAGGGATGTTAGGAAGTAATTCGTCAGTCATAGTGGTGTCAGGAAGTGGAATAGTCTAGAAAGTGTGGTAGTGGAGGCAGGCACCATATGGTATGGTAAAGCTCATGGAGCAGGGAAAGAGTGGACCTAGTAGAGACCAGTGAAGAGGCGGGGCCAGGAGCTATGACTCGACCCCGGCAACCACAATTAGGTGAGTACACACACACACACACACACACACACACACACACAGTTAGGAAGTACTTCTTCAGCCACAGAGTAGTCAGTAAGTGGAATAGTTTGGGAAGCGATGTAGTGGAGGCAGGATCCATACATAGCTTTAAGCAGAGGTATGATAAAGCTCACGGCTCAGGGAGAGTGACCTAGTAGCGATCAGTGAAGAGGCGGGGCCAGGAGCTCGGACTCGACCCCCGCAACTTCAACTAGGTGAGTACAACTAGGTGAGTACACACACACACACACACACACACACACACAGTGGTGGGTAGACTGCGTTTTATTGAACAGTAAGAAGGTTTTCGACGTAGTGCTACACAAGAGATTAGTGTAAAAGTTAGAGGTGCAGGCAAGAATAACAGGAAAGGAATGGATCAGAGAATACCTGACAGGTAGGAAATAACAAGCTATGGTACGTGACGAGGTGTCAGAGTGAGCGCCTGTGACGAGTGGGGTTCCACAAGGGTCATTCCTAAGGCCGGTGCCGTGTCTGGCAAATATGAATGACATGACAGAGGTGTCCCTGTTTTCAGACGATGTGAAGCTACTGCGGAGAATTCAAGTGGATGAGGATCAGGTAGGACTACAAAAGTTTTAGACAAGCTGCAAGCCTGGTCAAATAACTGGCTCCAAGAGTTTAACTCCACTAATTGCAAAGTCTTGAAGACTGGGGAAGTTCAAATTAGACCGCAGACGGGATACTGGCTAGAGTGCCAAAGGCTGCAAACCTCACTCAATGAAAAGAATCTTGGGGTAAGTACCATACTGAGCACATCTCCTGAGGTGCATATCAACCAAATAGCTGCTGCAGCATATGGGCGCTTGGCAAACCTGAGAATATTGTTCGACACCCGAGTAAGGAGTCATTCAAGACACTGTACACCATGTACGTCAGGCCCATATTGGAGTATGTAGCACCAGTATGGAGCCCACACCTGGTCAAACACCTCAAGAAACTTGATAAAGTGCAAAGGTTTGTGACAAGTCTAGTCCCGGAGCTAAGGGTTATTATCCTACGAGAAGAGGTTGAGGAAAATCAACCTGACGACATTGGAGAACAGGAGGGATGAAGGGACCGGGGTGGGGGGTCATGATAGCAACATAAAATATACTGAGAGGAACTGACAAGGTGGACAGAGAAAGGATGTTCCAGAGATGGGACACATCAACAAAGGGTCACAACTGGAAGTTGAAATCTGAGATGTTAGGAAGTATTTCTTCAGTCAAAGAGTTGTCAGGAAGTGAGATATTCTGGTGAGTGATGTAGTGGAGGCAAGATCCATACATAGCTTTAAGAAGAGGTACGATGAAGCTCTAAGAGCAGGGAGAGAGTGGACCTAGCAACGACCAACGAAGAGGCAGGGCCAGAAATTGTGAATCGACTCCTGCAACCACAAATAGGTGAACACACACACAGACACACACACACACACACACACACACACACACACACACACACACACACACACACACACACATACACACACACATGTAAACGTGCTTAACCTGTCGCATTATCGTAAGCACTTCAGAAGCTTACACTAGATTAGTGAGTGCGTAGCGGATCTTTCAAAGCAGTAATCACCCCATATATAACAACAGTACTCCAGTAGCCAGATCCTGAGTGGTACACCGCCCTAGCAAGAGATAAACCAGATAAACGAGAATCGTCACCATCTTGGTCCTAGAAAAGGTACAAGCACAATAACGAAACGCAGAACGAAGTTGAACTCACATCTCAGGAAGAGCATAACGCAAATGGAACTCCTGAACACAGACAACTTGTACATTAATAAACTATCCACCACTGACGAGAGGAACACAGAAAGCAAGTGAAGAACTAAATTAGACGTGGAGAAGTTATCAAATATTCCTACAGCGTTTTAGAAATAGAAAATTGGAATAAATTAGAAGTCATAATGAAGGCAATAATTATTTACGAATTTGAAACGAAATACGTCAAATGATGATAGTTATCAGGAAGTGAATAGAGCTGTAGCTCAAAGCTCGCAAACTCGCTTAAATGTAAACTTAGGCGTGTATAAACAACGTAAACTCATAGCACTTTCTGCGACTAATTCTTCTGAATTTTACTCGCACCTGTACATCCTATTTTTTCCAGTTATTGGCACTTTAGTTTTGAGCTGATTAAGATATATGCAGTGCAGACTCAGTCTAATGTAAATCATCAGCATAATATAGGCGTGTAAATACAAATACCACTTAATGTATATTCGACACCAAATTTCTTGCAAGTAACCAGCATTAGTGACACACTCCCAGCTGACAATAACATGGAAGTCAGGTTTACTGGTAGAAGTTTGCGAGGTTAAAATTCTGCCGACTGCACGGAAGTAGACACAACTGATATATCAGAAGTTTATGACATTTAAAGCCTATAAACTGCATGTTGGCAAGTACAACAGCTGTAGAAGAGTTTTGAGGTTTAAAGCTTGTTGACTGCACTCGGGTAATAAAAATTAACTTGTACACTAGCATCAAGAATACTTTAAACCTTAAAACAGGGATTAAAGTAAACAATTCTCTCTGTAAATACAGGGATAACTATGTAATTATCGGCGTAAATACCCTATAATGCTTCAGCAGGCGCTGCCAAGATTTACAATAGAGTACACACGACAATTAACATCACACTAGTAACGTTTTTCATCCAACACCCGAATCCTATATTACAGCTCAGTCCATGACCTTATAAGAAGAACACCACAGAGATCACATTAAAGAAAAAAAAAACATGACAACGCTATTAACACCAAGGAAGACATTCCCACATAACAACACATGCTGCTTTTAACAGCTTGGTGTAGACTCTGCTCACCGTTACATAAAATTGAAAGTCGTGACTGTGTAAACCCTTGTAAAGATTTTAAGCATGGGTTCTACCTGGTGTTTACTCTCAGTATGAGGAATTTATTACAGTGGAATACACCTACGAAAATCAGATAATATACTAAGCTTTTCGTTACTGTTGAATATTATATTTGAAAAATAAACAAATTAATCTATTATTGCTTGTTGAAAATTTAGAGGGTGCTGCATACTCCAGTATGAGCGTGACGTATATGGTGCACACAGTCTTGAACGATTGCTTACTGAGGTATCGAAAGGCTATTCTTAGGTTTGCCAGACCTTCGTATGCTGCAGCAGTTATCTGATTGAGGTGAGTCTCAGGAGATGTGCTCGGTATTATACTCACCCCAAGATGTTTCTCCTTTAGTGAGGTTTGAAGTCTTTGGCCACCTAGACTATACTCTGTCTGCGGTCTTCTTTGCCCTTCCCCGATCTTCATGACTTTCCATTTGGCGGAGTTAAATTCAAGAAGTCAGCTACTGGACCAGGCTTGTAGCCTGTTCAGGTTTCTTTGTAGTTCTGCCTGATCCTCGACTGATTTAATTCTCCTCATTAACTTCACATCATCTGCAAACAAGGACACTTCTGAGTATATCCCTTCCGTTATATCATTTACATACACCAAAAACAACACAGGTCCTAGGAATGACCACTGTGGAACCCCGCTTGTCACAGGCGCCCACTCTGACACTTCGTCACGTACCGAGACTCGTTGTTGCCTCCCTGTCAGGTATTCTCTGATCCATTGCAGTGCCATTCCTGTTAAGGGCGCCTGATCCTCTAGGTTTTGCATTAACCTCTTGTTAGGAACTGTGTCGAAGACCTTTTTGCAATCCAAGAAAATGCAGTCTACCCACCTCTCTGTCTCATGTCTTACTTCTGTTAACTTGTCATAAAACTCCAGTAGGTTTGTGACACAGGATTTTCCTTCCCTGAAACCATGCTGGTTGTCGTTTATAAGCTTGTGTCTTTCAAGGTGCTCTAACACTCTCCTCCTAATGATCTCCATAACTTTTCATACAGGTCTTAAAAATTGGGATTGCATTTGCCATCTTCCATACCTCAGGTAGTTGCCCAGTTTCAATGAATGTGTTGAAGATTTTTCTTAGTGGCACACACAGCATCTCTCCTCCCTCTCTAAGGATCCACGGAGAGATGTTGTCTGGTTCCACCACCTTTGAGGTGTCAAGTTCACATAACAGCTTTTTCACCTCCTCCTCGTTGTGTGTATTTCATGCAGCACTTGTTGGTGTACCTCCCTATTCTGAATTCCTGGAGTCCTTCCTGTCTCCACTGTAAATACTTCTTTATATCTCATGTTGAGCTCCTCACATACCTCTTGGTCATTTCTTGTAAACTCCTCACCTTCCTTCCTCAGCCTGATTACTTGGTCATTGACTGTTGTTTTCCTCCTAATGTGGATATACAACAGCTTCAGGTCAGACTTGACTTTCAATGCACTACAATGGATGAGGGAATACTTGTCAGGAAGACAGCAGCGAGTCATGGTACGTGTCGAGGTGTCAGAGTGGGCACCTGTGACCAGCGGGGTCCCACAGGGGTCAGTCCTAGGACCAGTGCTGTTTCTGGTATTTGTGAACGACATGACGGAGGGAATAGACTCTGAGGTGTCCCTGTTTGCAGATGACGTGAAGTTAATGAGAAGAATTCACTCGATCGAAGACCAGGCAGAACTACAAAGGGATCTGGACAGGCTGCAGACCTGGTCCAGCAATTGGCTCCTGGAGTTCAATCCCACCAAGTGCAAAGTCATGAAGATTGGGGAAGGGCAAAGAAGACCGCAGACGGAGTACAGTCTAGGGGGCCAGAGACTACAAACCTCACTCAAGGAAAAAGATCTTGGGTGAGTATAACACCAGGCACATCTCCTGAAGCGCACATCAACCAAATAACTGCTGCAGCATATGGGCGCCTGGCAAATCTCAGAACAGCATTCCGACATCTTAATAAGGAATCATTCAGGACCCTGTACACCGTGTACGTTAGGCCCATATTGGAGTATGCGGCACCAGTTTGGAACCCACACCTAGCCAAGCACGTAAAGAAACTAGAGAAAGTGCAAAGGTTTGCAACAAGACTAGTCCCAGAGCTAAGAGGTATGTCCTACGAGGAGAGGTTAAGGGAAATCAACCTGACGACACTGGAGGACAGGAGAGATAGGGGGGACATGATAACGACATACAAAGTGCTGTGAGGAATTGACAAGGTGGACGAAGACAGGATGTTCCAGAGACTGGACACAGTAACAAGGGGACACAGTTGGAAGCTGAAGACACAGATGAATCACAGGGATGTTAGGAAGTATTTCTTCAGCCACAGAGTAGTCAGTAAGTGGAATAGTTTGGGAAGCGATGTAGTGGAGGCAGGATCCATACATAGCTTTAAGAAGAGGTATGATAAAGCTCACGGCTCAGGGAGAGTTACCTAGTAGCGATCAGTGAAGAGGCGGGGCCAGGAGCTCGGACTCGACCCCCGCAACCTCAACTAGGTGAGTACAGCTAGGTGAGTACACACACACACACACACACACACACACACACACACACGCGCGCACACGCACACACGCACACACGCACACACGCACACACACACACACACACACACACACACACACACACACAATCTTTAAAAAAGGAGGCAGGCACGAAGCATTAAACTACAGACCAGTGTCACTGACGTGTATAGTATTCAAGTTCATGGAAAAGATTAGCAAGACAAGAGTGGTGGAGCACCTAGAAAGGAATGAGCTTATCAACGACAACCAGCACGGTGTCAGGGGCAGAAAATCCTGTGTCACAAACCTACTAGAGTTCTATGACAGGGTGATGGCAGTAAGACAGGAGAGAATGGGGTGGGTAGATTCCATTTTCTTGGACAGTAAGAAGACGTTTGACACAGTTCCACATAAGAGATTATTGCACAAGCTGGAGGACTAGGCAAGGATAGCAGGGAAGGCACTACAGTGGATCCGGGAATACCTGTCAGGAAGGCAACACCGAGTCATGGTACGTGAGAAGAATACAACGAGAGCAACAGAGCAATGATTGACACACTAGCCGAGGTGGCCAGAAGAGCTCACATACGGGGAGCAAAGTTACTAGTTAGGAGTGATTTTATTCACAAGGAGATTGATTTTAAAAACCTGGAGCCCCATGGGGGTCCCAAAACTTGGAAAGCCAAGACGACGGATGTGGTTATGGAAAACCTCATGCATCAACATGTTATGAGGAACTTCCTACAAGACGTTCAGTGGGAGAGAGAGTTGTTTGGAAAACTAGTAACAGAAATGATGGACTAAGTGACAACAAAATGCAAGGAGGTGGAGAAGAGGTTTGTTCCCATAGAAAACAGAAAAAAATGGGAAGACCAGAACGAGTCCTTCATTGTAGGGAGTGTAGGGAGACAAAAACTAAGTGTGCTAGAGAATGGAACAGGTACAGAAGACAAAGGACCCAGGAAAATATAGAGATTAGTCGAAGAGTCAGAAACTAGCATGCAGAGATAAGAAGGGAGGCTCAGTAACAATGCAATAATGACATAGCATTGAAAGTCAAGTCTGACCTGAAGCTGTTGTATATCCACATTAGGAGGAAAACAACAGTCAAGGACCAAGTAATCAGGCTGAGGAAGGAAGGTGAGGAGTTTACAAGAAATGACCAAGAGGTATATGAGGAGCTCAACATGAGATATAAAGAAGTATTTACAGTGGAGAAAGGAAGGACTCCAGGAATTCAGAATAGGGAGGTACACCAACAAGTGCTGCATGAAATACACACAACGAGGAGGAGGTGAAAAAGCTGTTATGTGAACTTGACACCTCAAAGGTGGTGGAACCAGACAACATCATTTCAATGCTCGATATCTGCACTACTCAAGGTAAATACTAAGTCCAGCCTTGCTGGTTCATCCTCTCCTCTCTCTCTTGTAGTGTCCCTTACGTGTTGGCACATGAAGTTTTCCAGTACCACCTCCATCATTGGACCCCCATGTGGGTCCAAGTTCTCCCAATCGATCTCCTTGTGGTTAAAGTCACCCATGATCAGGAGCTTTGCCGTGCATGCATGAGCTCTTCTCGCCACTCTAGCCAGTGTGTCAAGCATCGCTCTATTGCTCTCGTCGTACTCTTGCCTTGGCCTCCTGCTGTTCTGTGGTGGGTTATACATCACTGCTATTACCACCTTGGGACCTCCAGAGTGAAGCGTTCCCGCTATGTAATCACTTTCTTCTCCGCTGTCTCCTCTCTCCAGCTCATCAAAATTCAAGCGATTTTTGATCAGCAATGCCACTCCTCCACCCCCCCTGTTCCCTCTGTCTTTCCTCAGGATTTGGTATCCCGTTGGTATCCCGTGTGTGTGTGTGTGTGTGTGTGTGTACTCACCTAATTGCACTCACGTAATTGTGATTGCAGGGGTCGAGATTCAGCTTCTGGCCCCGCCTCTTCACAGGTAGCTACTAAGTCCTCTCTCTCCCTGCTCCATGAGCTTTATCATACCTCGTCTTAAAACTATGTATGGATCCTGCCTCCACTACATCACATGCCAGACTATTCCACTTCCTGACAACTTTACATCTGAAGAAATACTTCGGAACATCAGTTTGATTCATCTGAATCTTTAGCTTCCAATTGTGACCCCTTGTGTCTGTGTCCCCTCTCTGGAACATCCTGTCTCTCTCCATCTTATCTATTCCTCGCAGTATTTTGAACGTTGTTATCATGTCTCCCCTAACCCTCCTGTCCTGCAGTATCCTCAGGCCTATTTCCCATAACATTTTTTTCGTACGACATTTCCCTTAGCTCTGGAACTACCCTTGTTGCAAACCTTTGTACTTTCTTTAATTTCTTGACGTGCTTGACCAGGTGTGCTTCGAAACTCATGCTGCATACTCCAGTATGGGCCTAACGTAAACGGTGTTCACAATCTTGAACGATTTCTTTCTGAGGTATCGGAACGTTATTCTCAGGTTTTCCAGGCGCCCATATGATGCAGCAGTTATTTGGTTGATGTGTGCTACCGGAGATGTGCTTGGTAACATACTCACCCCAAGATCTTTCTCCTTGAGTGAGGTTTGCAGTCTTTGGCCGCCTAGCCTATACTCTGTCTGCAGTCTTCTATGCGGTGTTCTATACATGAAGGTACCGTATGGTTACAGGTGCACAAAGTTAAATGGCTGCATTCAGTGATTGCAACATGGTCGGTATAATATACAACCATTAGTAGTAAACCCATTTACTGTACGGGTACAGGTATATAAGGTTAAATGACTGCAATCAGGGATAACAACATGGTGTTTGCAACTAGCTTAATGGTTAGGTTGTTATGTGGTGATAAACGATAATCTAGTTTTCAGGTCTTCAGGTCTTAAAGAATAATTGGAAAACTATAGAAGATTCATAAATAGCCAAGGTACAAGCATAAAAATTGATACTGAGGATATTGGCAGGCAGTACTTAGGAATATATATATATATATATATATATATATATATATATATATATATATATATATATATATATTCCTAAGGAATATATATATATATATATATATATATATATATATATATATATATATATATATATATATATATATATATATATTCCTAAGGAATATATATATATATATATATATATATATATATATATATATATATATATATATATATATATATATATATATATATATATATATATATATATAATTTCATTCTAGTCCCTGTTTGGTGTACTAGTACAATGAGCAGTATTTTATATTATTGTGCCCACCAACGAGTGGTATTGACCAATAACAACACTGCGACTAGCCAAGGACTCGAACCCATGCTGCAACATGCCTACTGACCCATTCGAAGCAGGCCCATGCCACCCCCCGGCCTAAAACAATGACCATCTAATCAGGTCACTTCCACTTAAGGAAGGAGCACGGCACCAGACCTGGTAGCACAAGCTAGTCAGGTCCAACTCACCCACCCACACCCACTCATGTGTTTATCCAACCTAGTTTTAAAACTACACAACGTCTTAGCTTCTATGACGGCAATCGGGAGTTTGTTCCACTCATCCACAACTCTCTTACTAAACCAGTGCTTTCCTACGTCCTTCCTGAATCCGAACTTTTGCAACTTGAAACCATTGCTGCGAGTCCTGCCTTGGCTGGGTATTTTCTGCACGCTATTTACATCCCCTTTATTTATTCCTATTTTCCATTTATACACCTCTATCATACAACCCCCCTAATTCTACGCCTTACTAGAGAGTGCAGATTCAGGGCCCTCAGTCTATCCTCATAGGGAAGATTTCTGATACATGGGATCAGCTTTGTCATCCTCCTCTGTACGTTTTCCAGAGCATTTGCATCCATTCTGTAATACGGTGACCAGAACTGAGCAGCATAATCTAAATGAGGCCTAACCAAGGATATATAGAGTTGAAGAACAACTTGAGGACTTCCATTATTTATACTTCTTGCTATGAAGCCAAGGATTCTGTTAGCTTTATTGCGAACACTTATGCACTGTTGTCTTGGATTTAGATTACTGCTAACTAGAAATCCTAAATCCTTTTCGCAATCAGTAGTATTAAGATCTACACTATTCAGTTTATAAGAGGCATGGTTACTCTCCTGACCAACATTTAGAACTTTGCATTTGTCTGTATTAAACTGCACCTGCCACTTCTCCGACCACTGCATCAGTCTATTCAAATCCTCCTGGAGTGCACTAAAGTCCTCAATAGAATGAACGGGACGGCCTATTTTGGTGTCATCAGCAAATTTGCGTATGTTGCTATTTATTCCCTCATATATATCGTTTATGTAAATTATGAGCAACAAGGGCCCCAACACTGACCCCTGTGGAATACCGCTTGTGACGTGCCCCCATTCTGATTTCTCCTCATTTAAGCAAACTCTTTGCTGCCTATTTGTTAACCATGCCACTACCCAGGAAAAAATTTCTCATCCTATTCCGTGTGCCTTAAGTTTCCTCAAAAGTCTCTGATGCGGAATTCTATCGAAAGCCTTACTGAAGTCCATATACACAATATCATATTCATTACCATGATCTACCTCCTGGAACACCTAAGCAAAAAAAAGTTAGTAAATTCGTAAGACAGGAACGCCCATTAGTAAAACCGTGTTGAGATTCATTTATCAATTTATGCCTATCAAGAAGGCTACGAATTGCGTCGGCAATAATTGATTCCATAAATTTTTCCACTGTGGAGGTAAGGCTTGTTGGTCTATAGTTCAAAGCTAAGGACCTAACACCTGCTTTGTAAATAGGTATTACATTTGCCATTTTCCACTTATCAGGCACTGTGCCAGTTTGTAGCGATATGTTGAAAAGATTAGCCAAAGGTTTGCAAAGTTCCTCTTTGCATTCCCTTAAAATCCTTGCAAACAATTCATGAGGGCCTGGGGATTTGTTAGGTTTTAATTTCTCTATTTGTCTGAGGACCATGTCACTAGTTACTGCAATCGTACATAGTTTATTATCGTCCTGTTCTATATAATTTATTATTTCTGGAATTTCGTTAGCATCTTCCTGAGTAAAACTGAGAGGAAGTAAGAACTGAAAATTTCACACATATCCTTATCACTGTCAGTGATCTGACCTGAGCTACTCTTAAGTGGGCCTATCCTGTCTCTAATCTTACTTCTGTATAACTGAAAGAACCCTTTTGGGTTAGTCTTCAAATCCCTTGCGACCTTAGCCTCATAATCCCTTTTTGCCTTTCTTATTCCTTTCTTTATTTCTCTCTTTAATTCAATATGTTGATTTCGTAACTGCCCATCCCCTCTTTTGATACGTCTAAAAATGCCTCTCTTTTGGCCAGTGAGATATTTTAATCTATTGTCCATCCATTTGGGAGCATTTTTGTTAGATCTAATTTCCCTACATGGAACAAAAGTTTACTAAGCAGCTAGAACTATGCTTTGAAAAACGTCATACTGGCAATCAACACCAGCTACCTGACCCATAGTCAGGTCATCCCAATTTAGCCCACCCAGGTAGTTTTTCAGTCCCATGAAATCAGCCAAGTGGAAGTCTGGGACAGAGACTTGATTGCAGTTTACTGGGTAATTCCATAATATATTGAAACTAAGTGATTTGTGATCACTTTCCCCAAGCTTATCATTAACCTCAAGATTATTAATTAGTGAATCTTTGTTGGCAAGAACCAAGTCAAACAGATTGTTTCCTCTAGTTGGTTCTGTCACAAACTGTTTTAAAAAGCAATCCTGAACTGTATCAAGAAAGTCTCTAGACTCAAGATTTCCTGTCAAATTGTTCCTATCAATTTGTCTAAAGTTGAAATCCCCCATTAACACAACATTTTAATATCTAGACCCTTACTGCCCTCCCTGTCAAGATTTGGGGGCCTATATATAACACCCAAAATTAATTTTTCATACCCCTCGAGAAACAGTAGCCAAACAGATTCTGTGTCCGATGTTTCTAATCTTATATCATGTCTAACACAACAATTTAAATTATCTCTGACATATATAGCCACTCCACCACCCTTCCTGTTGACCCTATCAATGTGGAATAGTTGATAATTCTTTATCCTTCAAGTTGAACCAGGTTTCAGTTATAGCAATAATATCCATATTACCTGCACTTGCGAGTAATCTTAGCTCATCTTTCTTATTTCTTAGACTCTTACTATTTATATAGTAAACCTTAAGGGAGCTAGGCACTCGTTGCCCTCTACTATCTCTCTTTGTTTGTTGATCAGTTGCTTTGTCTTTATTAGGAACTTTATTTTGAATATTGTCTTTTAAACATATCCCTGAGGTATCCTGGTAATATCTGCTGTTTCCAACAACAATAATACTACACCCATACCTCTATAATCTATCAGTTTAAAGTCCTAGAAAAATCATCAATTTCCCCCTCAATCAAATTGTCTAATGCAACCTCTCCAACCCCAGAGAGATGAACTCCATCCCTTGCATTCATATCATGTTTGCCATAGAATTTGTCCCAGTTATCAATGAACGGGATTGCAAGTTCCTTGCAGTACCTGTCTAGCCAGCAATTTATACCAGTTGCCCTAGACATCCACTCATTGTGCACTCCTTTTCTAGGCAAGATGCTACGTATGATAGGGATCCCTCCCTTAGACCTGACTACTTCTATGGCTGACCTGTACTTATCCAGTAGCTCCTGATTCCTGCCCTTCCCAATGTCATTTCCACCAGCACTAAGACAGATAATGGGCTTGTTCCCATTACCTGACACAAAGTTATCCAACCTGCTGACTATATCACCAACACCAGCTCCTGGGAGGCACACCCTCTGTCTGACTTTTCTATCTTTGTTACAAAAGCACTGTCCATATTTCATACCTGAGAGTCTCCCATAATCAGAATATTCTTAGATTGATTAGCAGGGGAGTCAGAGGTACCTTTAACCTCTCTAACCACTGAAGTACACTCGTCCTGGAGAACAGAGAATCGATTTCCTACCTTCATATCCTCTCTGTTAACCCTCCTTATCTTCCTTCCTTCTGAACTGTGAACCACTTGCCACTTAAAGCGGCTACCTCTCTCACTGGTGATAAGCATTTCCTCCTTACCAACACCAATTATCTCACACTCCCAAACACATCTAAG
>NC_091297.1:40343849-40373849 GCF_038502225.1 Cherax quadricarinatus | reverse complement strand
AGAAGAGACTGCTGGTGGTAGACTGATGATATATGAGACTGCTGGTGGTAGACTGGTGAGAGGAGAGACTTCTGGCGGTAGACTGGTGAGGAAGAGATTGCTGGTGGTGGATTGGTGAGAGAAGAGACTGCTGGTGGTAGACTTGTGGGAGAAGAGACTGCTGGTGGTAGACTGGTGAGAGAAGAGACTGCTGGTGATAGACTGGTGAGAGAAGAGACTGCTGGTGGTAGACTGGTGAGAGAAGAGACTGCTAGTGGTAGACTGGTGAGAAAAGAGACTGTTGGAGATAGACTGGCGAGAGAAAAGATTGTTGGTGATAGACTGGTGAGGGAAGAGACTGCTGGTGGTAGAGTGGTGAGAGAAGAGACTACTGGTGGTAGACTGGTGAGAGAAGAGACTGCTGGTGGTACTCTGGTGAGAGAAGAGACTGCTGGTGATAGACTGGTGAGAGAAGAGACTGCTGGTGTTAGACTGGTGAGAGGAGAGACTGCTGGTGGTAGACTGGTGAGAGAAGAGACTGCTGGTGGTAAACTGGTGGGAGAACAGACTGCTGGTGGTAGACTTGTGAGAGAAGAGACTGCAGGTGATAGACTGGCGAGAGAACAGACTGCTGGTGGTAGACTTTTGAGGGTAGAGACTGTTGGTGCTGTAGAGGTGAAGGGAGAGACTGCTTGTGGTAGACTGGTGAGGAAATAGACGTCTTATGGTAGACTGACGAGGAAGAAACTGCTGGTTGTAGACTGGTGAGGAAATAAACTTTTGGGGGTAGACTGACCAGGAAGAGACTGCTGGTGGTAGACTTGTGAGGATGAGAGTCCTGGTGGTAGACTGGCGAGGGAAGAGACTGCAGGTGGAAGACTGACGAGAACGAGACTGCTGGTGATAGACTGGTGAGGAAGAGACTGCTAGTGGTAGATTGGTGATAGATGAGACTGCTGGTGGTAGACTGGAGATAGATGAGTCTTCTGGTGGTAGACTGGTGAGAGAAGAGACTGCTGGTGGTAGACTGGTGAGGAAGAGACTGCTGGTGATAGACTGGTGAGAGAAGAGACTGCTGGTGGTAGACTGGTGAGAGAAGAGACTGCTAGTGGTAGACTGGTGAAGAAGAGACTGCTGGTGGTAGACTGGTGAGAGAAGAGACTGCTGGTGGTAGACTGGTGAGAGAAGAGACTGCTGGTGGTAGACTGGTGAGAGAAGAGACTGTTGGCTGTAGACTGGGGAGAGAAGAGACTGCTGGTGATAGACTGGTGAGAGAAGAGACTGCTGGTGGTAGACTGGTGAGAGAAGGGATTGCTGGTGGTAGACTGGTGAGAGAAGAGACTGCTGGTGATAGACTGGTGAGAGAAGAGAGTGCTGGTGGTAGACTGACGAGGAAGAGACTGCTGGTGGTAGACTTGTGAGGAAATAGACTTTTGGTGGTAGACTGACGAGGAAGAGACTGCTGGTGATAGACTGGTGAGGAAGAGACTGCTAGTGGCAGACTGGTGATAAATGAGGCTGCTGGTGGTAGACTGGTGATAGATGAGACTGCTGGTGGAAAACTGGTTAGAGAAGAGACTGCTGGTGGTAGACTGGTGAGAGAAGAGACTACTGGTGGTAGACTGAAGAGGGAAGAGACTGCTGGTGGTAGACTGGTGAGAGAAGAGACTGCTGGTGGTAGACTGGTGATATATGAGACTGCTGGTGGTAGACTGATGATATATGAGACTTCTGGTGGTAGACTGGAGAGAGAAGAGACTGCTGGTGGTAGACTGGTGACGAAGAGACTGCTGGTGGTAGACTGGTGAGAGAAGAGACTGCCGGTGGTAGACTGGTGAGAGAAGAGACTGCTGGTGGTAGACTGGTGAGAGAAGAGACTGCTGGTGGTAGACTTGTGAGAGAAGAGACTGCTGGTGATAGACTGGCGAGAGAAGAGACTGCTGGTGGTAGACTGGTGAGAGAAGAGACTGCTGGTGATAGACTGGCGAGAGAAGAGACCGCTGGTGGTAGACTGGTGAGGGTAGAGTTTGATGGTGCTATGGAGGTGAAGGGACAGACTGCTGGTGGTAGACTTTTGGGGAAATAGACTTTTGGTGGTAGACTGACGAGGAAGAGACTTTTGGTGGTAGATTGGTGAGGAAATAGACTTCTGGTGGTAGACTGACGAGGAAGAGACTGCTGGTGGTGGTAGACTGGTGAGTAAAAAGACTTCTGGTGGTAGACTGATGCGGAAGAGACTGCTAGTGGTAGACTGGTGATAGATGAGACTTCTGGTGGTAGACTGGTGATAGATGAGACTGCTGGTGGTAGACTGGTGAGAGAAGAGACTGCTGGTGGTAGACTGGTGAGGAGGAGAATGCTTGTGGTAGACTGGTGAGAGAAGAGTCTGCTGGTTTTAGACTGGTGAGGAAGAGACTGCCGGTGGTAAACTGGTGAGAGAAGAAATTGCTGGTGGTAGACTGGTGAGAGAAGAGACTACTGGTGGTAGACTGGTGAGTGAGGGGACTGCTGGTGGTATACTGGTGAGAGAAGAAACTGCTGGTGACAGACTGGTGAGAGAAGAGACTGCTGGTGGTAGACGTGTGAGGGAAGATACTGCTGGTGATAGACTGGTGAGAGAAGAGACTGCTGGTGGTAGACTGGTGAAGAAGATTGTAGGTGGTAGAGTTGTGAGGGTAGAGACTGATGGTGCTGTAGTGGTGAAGGGACAGACTGCTGGTGGTCTGACGAGGAAGGGACTGCTGGTGGTAGACTGGTGAGGAAGAGACTACTGGTGGTAGACTGGTGAGGAAGAGACTGCTGGTGGTAGACTGACGAGGAAGTGACTGCTGGTGGTAGACTGACGAGGAAGGGACTGCTGGTGGTAGACTGGTGAGGAAGAGACTGCTGGTGGTAGACTGGTGAGGAAGAGGCTGCTGGTGGTAGACTGGTGAGGAAGAGACTGCTGGTGGTAGACTGACGAGGAAGAGACTTCTGGTGGTAGACTGACGAGGAAGAGACTGCTGGTGGTAGACTGGTGAGGAAGAGACTGCTGGTGGTAGACTGGTGAGGAAGAGACTACTGGTGGTAGACTGGTGAGGGAAAATTCTGCTTGTGTTAGACTGATGGGTAGATTGATGAGGAAGAGTTGACAGAGACCAAGATATGAAGGGAGACAGTGACCAGGGACTGTGAAGTGAATGCTGACAGCAAGTTGTTGACGTCACCACCATTAGTTTCAGTACGATATCCATCATCACCCCAACCGTCACCACAAGCTTCAGCATGAGCGTCACCTCCAGCGTCACTACCAGTGTCACCACTAGCATCACTACCGGCGTCTCTAGCAACATAACCACCACCATCACTACCAGCGTCACCACCAGCGTCACTACCAGCGACACCACCAGCGTCATCATCAGCGACACTACTAGCGACACTACTAGCGTCACTACCAGCGTCACTACCAGCTTCACCACCAGCATCACCAGCAGCATCACTACCACTGTCACTATTAGCGTCACCACCAGCGTCACTACCAGTGTCATCACCAGCATCACTACCAGCGTCACTACCAGCTTCACCACCAGCATCACCACAAACATCACTACCAGCGTCACTACCAGCATCACTACCAGCGTCACCACCAGCATCACCACCAGCATCACTACTAGCGTCACCACCAGCGTCACTACCAGTGTCATCACCAGCATCACTACCAGCGTCACTACCAGCTTCACCACCAGCATCACCACAAACATCACTACCAGCGTCACTACCAATATCACTACCAGCATCACTAGCAGCGTCACTACCACCATGGATTAAACCTTTCTGATCTACCAGAATGGAAAGGAGTTAGAAGTTAATTGGGGAAGCCAGACTGTGAAGTGAGGTTGGTAGGGGAGTGTGTAATAAGGGGTTAACTGTAAGGGTTTTGTGAAGTTAAGGGAAAAGTGAGCAGTGAAGAGGGTTTTGAAGAGGAAATTTTACTAGTAATTCAGTGGTGATTGCTAAAGCAGATACTAAGTGTACTAGGGACTGGAAAAAATAAATAAATATTATTGTATATGAGTAAAAGAGCGAAGAGTGAAAATGGCAGGCATTAGGGGGGTACAGGCTGCCATAATTATATTTATCTTTCTTCTTCAATTCCATGAAGAAAGAAATCAGTCATGGGGGCTGGAAAAGGTGAATGGAGTAACAGCGCCCTGGACAGTAAAAGCCCAACAGTTGCCATCCTACCAGAAAAGTAAATGTCACTATCGCTGCAAGGTATGGCAACACCGCATACCCAAACAAAAACAGTGGCACACAGCTCTTATTGCAGCGCTCTTAAGTGGTGATATCCAAATTAATCCAGGACCTCAAACTATTGTGCAGAGGCAAAACAGACAGATAAATGACGGCGATAATGACTGTCTAGTAGCTAGGAATGATAACCTTAACTCCATATGTAATGCATACATAGGTCAATGTGAGACAATACAGCCATTATTATCTCAAACACTACCAAACAAGTGCATACACTGTACTAAAGTACGCATGAAAAACAGAAAAGGCACCTTATGTAAAATGTGTAAGGGGTGGGTGCATGATGGATGTATGTACAATTATAGCAACGGTGCCAGAATTCATTTTGTGTGTAACAAATGCACTTTGGCACAGTTACCCTTTAGCAGTGATGACATTGATTTACCTAATTTTAATACAAATGACCCATTGCCATATATTGATGATTATGATTGTTTTATGAAAACAGGCCTTCACTTTATTCATGTCAATGCAAGATCACTTCTTCCTAAATTGGCAGAGATTAGGATTCTAGCTAACAAAATTAGGGCGGCAGTTATAACCATCTCTGAATCTTGGTTGGATGATACGGTGACTGACGACGAGGTCAAAATAGATAGTTACAATATAAAACGCTTAGATAGGAACAGAAAGGGTGGTGGAGTATGTGCCTACATTAGAAATGACTTAGCTTACAACCCAAGACCTGATTTAAATAACAATAAACTGGAGATTCTATGGTTTGAAGTGCTGCTTCCTAAGACCAAACCCATCTTAGTAGGAACTAGTTACCGCCCTCCTACCCAGGACCAGTTCTTAGAAGACTTTTCCAGAGTCTTGTCCGGAGTTGAAAACAATTGCGAGACAATAATACTGGGCGACTTCAATATCTGTTTTCAGCAGCAAAATAACGGGCTATGGAAAAGGTATAAGCAAATTCTAGGATTAAATAGTTACACTCAACTAATTAATACTCCAACCCGGATCACACAGTTCTCAGCCACCCTAATTGACCACATACTTTGTAACCGCTCTGAGAACATTAGTCAGTCAGGCGTCATTACCACAGGTCTTAGTGATCATTTCATCATTTACTGCACCAGGAAAATCACTAGGGATAGGATAGGCCTACACAGGACAATAAAAATGAGGTCAACTAGAAACTACAGTAAAGAAACACTGGTAAATAGGCTACACAATTGTGACTGGACAGAGATAACAAGTTGCACGGACGTAAACTATGCCTGGGAAAAATTCTAAACAATGTTCACTACCATCCTTGATAATATTGCACCAGTTAAAGAGGTTAGGATTAAACGAAGAACTGAACCCTGGATGAATGCTGAGATATTAGATAATATGAAATTCAGAGACCAGCTGCTAAAAAGATTTAAAGCAAACAGACAGGATATTGCAGCACTAAATGAATTCCAAAGGGTGAGGAACAGAGTACAGAGACTTATAAAAGGAGCAAAGGCAAAACACTACTGCTCAAAAATTGAAGAGTATAAGCATAACCCCAGAAAGCTCTGGCAACAACTAAAACAGTTGGGGTATAGCCATAAGCCAGTAGATGGGTCTAACATAGTACTCACTATCGATAATGAGGTATGCCACGAAACATCTAAGGTGGCAAATTGCTTTAATTCCTACTACACATCTGTTGCATCAACACTAGTAAGTAAACTACCAGCTGTATCAAATACCTTTAACACAGACTCTGATAAGTTTCAAACATACTATACCAATAAAGGGGTAACCCCAAACAGTTGTCAACTAGTAAGTGTATCTCATGACTTTATTCAAAAAGAACTAAGCAGGTTAAACCCAACTAAGAGCACAGGCCCTGATAACATCCCGTCTAAGTTCCTAGAAGATGGTGCTTCTGAACTGTCAATCCCTATTGCTCACATAATAAATCTATCAATCACCACTAATACCGTACCGGAGGGGTTCAAGGAGGCCAGAGTTACTCCTATCTTCAAGAAAAATAGTAGGTCTGATGTAAGCAACTATAGGCCTGTTAGTATACTCAGTATAATATCTAAAATTCTAGAGAGGGCGGTGTATTCTCAAGTAGTTAAGTACCTTAATGACAACATTCTCCATAGCTATCAATCGGGCTTTAGAAGATCCTACTCAACCGACACCTCCCTTATTAATCTGATGAATTACCTGAGAACTGAAATGTCAAAGGGAAACTTCATAGGTATGGTAACCTTAGACCTGCAAAAGGCCTTCGATACTGTCAACCACAATATATTATGTAATAAACTTCAAGCTATCGGTATAGGTTCTGTAGACTGGTTTAAGTCCTACCTTAGCAACAGGAGACAAATAGTCAAAAATCAACAAAACAGAATCAGAACCCCTGCCGATAACATGTGGAGTTCCCCAAGGTAGTATTCTGGGTCCCTTATTATTCTTATGTTATGTCAATGATATGCCTATCAGTGTCAAGTGCAAACTCCTACTGTATGCAGATGACAGTGCTCTGTTAGTGTCAGGTAAAGACCCACAAGATATTGCTAATGTTTTAACACTGGAACTGGAGTCCTGCAGAAAATGGTTAGTAGACAACAAACTATCATTACACCTAGGGAAAACTGAAGCCATTCTCTTTGGCACGAAACATAAACTGAGAAGGGTAAATAATTTTAATGTTCAATGTAATGGGGAGCCCATCACTTTGGTTTCATCAGTAAAATATTTGGGAATCCCCTTTGACCCATGCATGTCAGGAGAATTGATAGGGAACAGTGTAGTAAAGAAAGCGAATGCCAGACTGAAGTTCCTGTATAGACAAGCACAGTGTCTACCTACTGAGGCTCGCAGGACCCTATGTCTAGCCCTTATACAATGCCATATGGATTACGCTTGCTCTTCTTGGTACTCTGCCTTGACAAAAAAAAACTGAAAGATAGACTGCAAATCACCCAGAACAAAATCGTAAGATTCATCCTGGGGCCGGGACCAAGAGAACATGTAGGCCAGGATGAATTACAGGAGTTGGATATGCTGAATGTTGAAGACAGAGTAAAACAACTGAAGCTAAATCATGTTTATAAAATTGCTCACAAACAATGTCCAGAATATCTTGCTGTCAATTTTGTCAAGGTTGGGAACCGCAGCAATCATAGTACTAGGGGGAGAGAGCACAACTTTGTAGTACCCACAGTCAGTGGCCAGGCTTCAAACACCTTTTATTGTACAGCAATAAAGGAATGGAACAGACTGCCCGCACATGTCAAAGCCAGTCATAGCATGAACCAGTTCAAGAAGAGTGTCAAAAAGTGTCTGATGAATGTAGCTACAGAAAGGGAGGGGAATGATTTTCTATTTTTTAGCTTACATACGTGTAAATTTTACCATATTCCTAGTAATGACCCTCGTATTGTAGATAGTCTTAATGACCTTGGTGTAGTAGATAGTCTTTTTAGTATGATAATAAGATGTTATCTTCATTGTAGAATAATAAGAAAATATTATAACCTTCATATTATAATAATAAGGTAAAAGGACCCCAATGGAAATAAGTCACTGTCTGACTTTTTTGGGTCATCCTAGGTTCTCTACACATATGCTGCTATGTATGATAATTCTATGTAACTGTATTTGTGTATACCTGAATAAACTTACTTACTTACTTACTTACTTACCAGCATCACTACAACATCACCACCAGCATCACTACCAGCATCACTGTAAGCATCACCACCAGCATCACTACCAGCATCACTACCAGTATCTATACCAGCATCACTATCAGCATCACTACCAGCATCACTAGTAGCATCACTAGCAGCATCTCTACCAGCATCACTACCAGCATCAATACCAGCATCTCTATCAACATCACTACCAGCATCACTGCCAGCATCACTACCAGCATCACTACCAGCATCACTACAAGCGTAACTACCAGCATCTCTACCAACATCACTACCAGCATCACTACCAGTATCATCACCAGTGTCACTACCAGCATTACTACCAACATCACTACCAGCATCTCTACCAGCATCACTACCAGCATCACTACCAGCATCACTACCAGCATCACTACCAGCATCACCACCAGTGTCACTACCAGCATCACTACCAGTATCACCACCAGTGTCACTACCAGTATCACTACCAGCGTCACTACCAATATCACTACCAGCATCAACACCAGTATCAACACCCGTGTCATTACCAGCATCACTACCAGCATCACTACCAGCATCACTACCAGCATCACTTCCAGCATCACTATCGCGTCACAACCAATATCACTACCAGCATCACTACCAACATCACTACCAGCATCACTACCATCATCACCACCAGCATCACTACCAGCATCACTACCAGCATTTTTACCAGCGTCACTACCAGCATCACTACCGGCATCACTACCAGCATCACTGCCGGCGCCACTTCCAGCGTCTCCACCAGCATCACCACCAGCGTCACTACCAGTGTCACCACCAGCGTCACTTCCAGCTTCACCACCAGCGTCACCGCCAGCGCCACTACATGCTTCACCAGGAACATCACCATCACCAGCATCATGACCAGCTTCACAAACGTCAATACCTCCCACATTACCATCAGCATTATCACCGTTTCCATAAGCGTCAACACCAGTGTCACTACCAGCATCACTACCAGTGTCACTACCAGTATCACTACCAGCGTCACTACCAATATCACTACCAGCATCAACACCAGTATCAACACCCGTGTCATTACCAGCATCACTACCAGCATCACTACCAGCGTCACTACCAGCATCACTTCCAGCATCACTATCGCGTCACAACCAATATCACTACCAGCATCACTACCATCACTACCAGCATCACTACCAACATCACCACCAGCATCACTACCAGCATCACTACCAGCGTCACTACTAGCATCACTACCGGCATCACTACCAGCATCACTGCCGGCGCCACTTCCAGCGTCTCCACCAGCGTCACCACCAGCGTCACTACCAGTGTCACCACCAGCGTCACTTCCAGCTTCACCACCAGCGTCACCGCCAGCGCCACTACATGCGTCACCAGGAACATCACCATCACCAGCATCATGACCAGCTTCACAAACGTTAATACCTCCCACATTACCATCAGCATTATCACCGTTTCCATAAGCGTCAACACCAGCGTCACTACCTGCGTCACCACCATCATCTCTGTCAGCATCACCACAATCGTCACCACCAGTATCACTATCAATGTCACCATAAGCGTCGCCACCAGCACCGATATCGGCGTCATCATAAAAGATACAGCAAACGTCACTACCAGCGTCGGTTGAACAAAAAGTGCGTCGTTCACTCACGTGTTGAGAGAATTTATTATTATTAAGGTGAAGTACTAAAACCTTCGGAGTCACACGAGTCTGTTAAAAGGAAGAAATGGGTAGGTAATCAGCCTTGTTTCAAGGAAAGGAAAGGTAACTACAACTGTATGGATCCTCTCATCAGCATCAGGAAGGAGCATACTCCATCTCCACGCGAGGGACACCCAGATTCATTATATCAGGTGTTTCTTGCAGCTCTTACTCGCCTCAGTAAGCAGTTCTCTCCTCGTCCTGGTTCCCTTCTCGTTGAGAATGACCAAGGGACCGTTAAGGATAGAGTAGGAGCGTAAGTGATAGGGATTAGGGTACACTGGCAGAGAGGGGGATATAGTCTGGTGGTCCAAACATCTGGATTTGTAATTTATGATAATCGTGTATTAGTTTTTGTTCCACATCTCTAATTATATCTACACGTAATGTGATTATGCATCTCTACATTTGCATCTACATAAGCAGTGTTTATTCATCTTTTTACCTAAATCTACTCATTTAGGGATTGTACCACATTTCTTTACTAATATCTGTACTATTCTTCAGTTATAGCAAAATATATTAGATTGTGCACGAATGTGAACGAGTTCTGGGTTAATGTGTCTCTCCTTTTTTTTCATTGTGGTGCTGCTGATGTAGCTGGTATTTGTTAGAGCAACTGTATTGTTGCACTTCTAAAGGGCTTGATAAATATGATTAATTAAACTATTAAATAAGTGCAATACTAAAGGCAGTGCAGTGGTCAGAGAAATGAGAGAGATACGTATATTTCACAAGAGTAAATAGTGAGTGGTGTGTGGTGAACGTAATGAGAATCGTAATTATCCTTCGTTCCAAAGGTGAGGAGAAATAACTCGTAATTTCAACGGCTGATACTCAACAGGGTTAGAGTTCGACAGGAGATACAAAGTAGGACAGTATCACTGATGATAGGAGATTAATAAAAGGTCAGTATCAATGACATGCATGCTATTTAAGGTAATGGAGATAATCGGAAGTATAGTGCGTTGGAACACCGGTAGATGTAGTTTCATTAGTAGCAATCAGTACGGTATATGTATGTGTGCATACGTATGAGTGTACGTATTCTTGAAGGGAACGTGTGTATGTACTCTTTTGTGTAAGTATGAATGTGCAGAAGTATGTGTGCGTAAGTATGAGCATGCAAATCCGTTCTCGCAAAACTGAAGGAGTTCCATGACAGCGAAGTGAAAATGAAGGAGAAAAGAGATAGATAAGTGGGGGAAACTTGACTGTATTAATAGGCAGTTGTCACTATCGCACGAGAAACTTGACTGTATTGAGGCAGTTGACACTATCGCACCAGAAACTTGACTGTATTAATAGGCAGTTGTCACTATAGCACGAAGAACTTGACCTAAAACGAACAAATCAAAGACACGTAGGCCAAGTCTTTGTTGAAATGTCTTGGTCTCAGTGAGCGAAATGTTGTCTAATTAAAAGTTTACTATGTGCACATGGCTTTGATTCACCACGTATTTTTCGTCGACTAAAAACTACAGGAGCAAGCAGAGATAACAGGAAAGACATCGAAATAGGCAAGTGTAAGGAATAGAGTTCCACAAGGATAGGTGATGGGTTCACCAAAAACGTACATTTGGAAGAGGACTTTCAGGTCGGTCCTGGACCATCGTCGACACAGCATTTCATCACTTACGGGAAAGGTGCTCTTTCTGGAATATGTGAACGACTTACCAGAAGAGCTAAAGTCCTATGAACACTTGCTGGCATACGAGTGAAACTGATGGGGAAATAAAATCCGCAGAGGACAGTAAAAGCTGCAGTAGAACCTGGAATACTGAGGAAGGGTAAAGAAGACCGGAAACTGAATACTGTATCGAGGAACAGAAGCTGTAAACCTCACACAAGGAGAAAGATCTAGTGGTGAGCATTATGGTGAACACTTTATCAGAGGTGAACATCACACGAATAACCTCTGCAACGAACTTACCTTTGTCAGGAATCACAGGAGAGTAGTTGTCAACATGCCAAGCCTGTGCCAGTTTAGACTCAAGCAACCACACATAGTTGACTACAAACCCTAAATGAAAACTGCTGACCAGACTGCATGTACAGGTAGAAACCGCTGCCCTTGGTGACACAGGTCCCCAAAATTATATACCATATAATAGCTACACACGCTGATTTAGCCATATCATTCAGCGAGTTATAAGATTCAGTAAATATATCGATGACCACAGCCCCGGATATTGCCCACCCTCACGACATCCAGTTGTGCTCAGCTTTATTATATCCAGTTGTGAGGTTCATCACTTCTGGTGAAGTTCATATCCAGTTACGGCCAGGATCATAAGTAGTTCTAGCCAGGTTTATATCCAGTGTTTATATGTAGTTTCATATCCAGTTACGGCCAGGATCATAAGTAGTTCTAGCCAGGTTTATATCCAGTTACGGCCAGGTTTATATGTAGTTCTAGCCAGGTTTATATCCAGTTACGGCCAGGATCATAAGTAGTTCTAGCCAGGTTTATATCCAGTTACGGCCAGGATCATAAGTAGTTCTAGCCAGGTTTATATCCAGTTACGGCCAGGTTTATATGTAGTTCTAGCCAGGTTTATATCCAGTTACGGCCAGGTTTATATGTAGTTCTAGCCAGGTTTATATGTAGTTCTAGCCAGGTTTATATGTAGTTCTAGCCAGGTTTATATGTAGTTCTAGCCAGGTTTATATGTAGTTCTAGCCAGGTTTATATGTAGTTCTAGCCAGGTTTATATGTAGTTCTAGCCAGGTTTATATGTAGTTCTAGCCAGGTTTATATGTAGTTCTAGCCAGGTTTATATGTAGTTCTAGCCAGGTTTATATGTAGTTCTAGCCAGGTTTATATGTAGTTCTAGCCAGGTTTATATGTAGTTCTAGCCAGGTTTATATGTAGTTCTAGCCAGGTTTATATGTAGTTCTAGCCAGGTTTATATGTAGTTCTAGCCAGGTTTATATGTAGTTCTAGCCAGGTTTATATGTAGTTCTAGCCAGGTTTATATGTAGTTCTAGCCAGGTTTATATGTAGTTCTAGCCAGGTTTATATGTAGTTCTAGCCAGGTTTATATGTAGTTCTAGCCAGGTTTATATGTAGTTCTAGCCAGGTTTATATGTAGTTCTAGCCAGGTTTATATGTAGTTCTAGCCAGGTTTATATGTAGTTCTAGCCAGGTTTATATGTAGTTCTAGCCAGGTTTATATGTAGTTCTAGCCAGGTTTATATGTAGTTCTAGCCAGGTTTATATGTAGTTCTAGCCAGGTTTATATGTAGTTCTAGCCAGGATTATATGTAGTTCTAGCCAGGTTTATATGTAGTTCTAGCCAGGTTTATATGTAGTTCTAGCCAGGTTTATATGTAGTTCTAGCCAGGTTTATATGTAGTTCTAGCCAGGTTTATATGTAGTTCTAGCCAGGTTTATATGTAGTTCTAGCCAGGTTTATATGTAGTTCTAGCCAGGTTTATATGTAGTTCTAGCCAGGTTTATATGTAGTTCTAGCCAGGTTTATATGTAGTTCTAGCCAGGTTTATATGTAGTTCTAGCCAGGTTTATATGTAGTTCTAGCCAGGTTTATATGTAGTTCTAGCCAGGTTTATATGTAGTTCTAGCCAGGTTTATATGTAGTTCTAGCCAGGTTTATATGTAGTTCTAGCCAGGTTTATATGTAGTTCTAGCCAGGTTTATATGTAGTTCTAGCCAGGTTTATATGTAGTTCTAGCCAGGTTTATATGTAGTTCTAGCCAGGTTTATATGTAGTTCTAGCCAGGTTTATATGTAGTTCTAGCCAGGTTTATATGTAGTTCTAGCCAGGTTTATATGTAGTTCTAGCCAGGTTTATATGTAGTTCTAGCCAGGTTTATATGTAGTTCTAGCCAGGTTTATATGTAGTTCTAGCCAGGTTTATATGTAGTTCTAGCCAGGTTTATATGTAGTTCTAGCCAGGTTTATATGTAGTTCTAGCCAGGTTTATATGTAGTTCTAGCCAGGTTTATATGTAGTTCTAGCCAGGTTTATATGTAGTTCTAGCCAGGTTTATATGTAGTTCTAGCCAGGTTTATATGTAGTTCTAGCCAGGTTTATATGTAGTTCTAGACAAGTTTATACCAAGTTCCAATGAGGTATAACTATCACTCCTCTCATCCACTCTTGTTTGTGTCTTCATTACATTCAACATCGTCTTCTCTTCCATGCTTATTCCTTTGTACGTTTCCTTCAGTGTGACTTCAGTTTTTCCTCTCTTTTTTCCTTCTTTTGGTATGTTATGTTTTCCTTCTTTTTTACGATTTTTTATCTAACGGTTATTCATTTTACTCTCTTTTATTGTTCTCTGTTTTTATTAGGTTGCAATTTTCAGTTGGTTTATGGACATTTTATCACTGTTTTATTATTCCTTCGTTTCCTGTCTATTATTATTCATATTTGCACGTGGCATTTATTATCCCCAATGTTTTTCCCATCTACTTTATCATCTTTTTCCCTTGTCTCATTCCTTCTACTTTCCTTCATTTTATTTTTTCTTCAAGTTGCTTATATTTCAAACTTTCGTTAAAGTGTTAAGACTAATTTATCAGTGCTACTTTTTCCAGTTTGTTGACAGGGTGGGTGGCAGGACACGGGTACTGGTGGCGGGACCGGGTACTGGTGGCAGGACACGGGTACTGGTGACAGGACACGGGTACAAGTGGCAGGGCACAGTTACTGGTGGCAGGACACGGGCACTGGTGGCAGGACACGGATACTGGTGGCACGACACGGGTACAAGAGGCAGAACACAGGCACAGGTGGCAGGACACGGGTACTGGTGGCAGGACACGGGTACTGGTGGCAGGACAAGGGGTACTAGCGGGAGGACACGGGTACTGGTGGCAGGACACGGGTACTAGTGGCAGTACACAGGTACTGGTGGCAGAACACGAGTACTAGTGGCAGGACACGGGTACTGGTGGCAAGACACGGGTTCTAGTGACAGGGCACAGGAACTGGTGGTAAGACACGGGTACTGGTGGCAGGATACGGGTACTGGTGGCAGGACACGGGTACTGGTGGCAGGACACGGGTACTGGTGGCAGGACACGGGTACTGGTGGCAGGACACGGGTACTGGTATCAGGACACGGGTACTGGTGGCAGGACACGGGTACTGATGGCATGACACGGGTACTGTTGGCGGGACAGGGTACTGGTGGCAGGGCACGGGTACTGGTGGCAGAACACGGGTACAAGTGGCAGGACACAGATACTGGTGGCAAGACACGGGTACTGGTGGCAGGACACGGGAACTGGTGGGAGGACACAGGTACTAGCGGGAGGACACGGATACTGGTGGTAGGACACGTGTACTAGTGGAAGAACACAGGAACTGGTGGCAGAACACGAGTACTAGTGGCAGGACACAGGTACTTGTGGCAAGACACGGGTACTGGTGGCAGCACACGGGTACTGGTGGTAGGACACGTGTACTGGTGGCATGACACGGGTACTGGTGGCACGACACGGGTACTGGTGGCAGGACACGGATACTGTTGGCAGGAAACGGGTACTGGTGGCAGGACACGGATACTATGAACAGGACACGGGTACTCGTGGCAGGACAAGGGTACTAGTGGCAGGACACGGGTACTGGTGGCAGGACACGGATACTGGTGGCAGGACACGGTTACTAGTGGCAGGACACAGGTACTCGTGGCTGGAAAAGGGTACTAGTGGCAGGACACGGGTACTGGTGTCAAGACACGGGTATTGGTGGCAGGACACGGGTACTGGTGGCAGGACTCGGGAACCGGTGGCAGGACACGGGAACCGGTGGCAGGACACGGGTACTAGTGGCACGACAGGGGTACTGGTGGTAGTACACGGTTACTGGTGGCAGGACACGGGTACTGGTGGCAGGACACGGGTACTGGTGGCAGGACACGGGTACTATTGGGAGGACACGGGTAGTAGTGGGAGGACACGGGTGCTGGTGGAAGGATACGGGTACTAGCGGGAGGGCACGAGTACTGGTGGCAGGGCCCGGGTAGTAGTGGCAGGACACGGGTACTAGTTGCAGGATACGGGTACTGGTGGCAGGACACGGGTACTAGTGGGAGGACACGGATACTGATGGCAGGACACGGGTACTAGTTGCAGGACACGGGTACTGGTGGCAGGACACGGGCACTTGTGGCAGGACACGGGTACTAGTTGCAGGATACGGGTACTGGTGGCAGGACACGGGTACTAGTGGGAGGACACGGGTACTGGTGGCAGGACACGGGTACTAGTTGCACGACACGGGTACTGGTGGAAGGACACGGGTACTAGTTGCAGGACACGGGTACTGGTGGCAGGACACGGGTACTAGCGGGAGGACACGAGTACTGGTGGCAGGACACGGGTAGTAGTGGCAGGACAAAGGTACTGCTGGCAGAACACGGGTACTAGTGGCAAAACACGAGTACTGGTGGCAGAACACGGGAAATAGTGGCAGGACACGGCTACTGGTGGCAGGACACGGTTACTGGTGGCAGGACACGGGTACTGGTGGCAGGACACGGGTACTAGTGGCACGACACGTGAACTGCTGGCAGGAAACGGGTACTGGTGGCAGGACACTGGTACTGGTGGCAGGACCGGGAACTGGTGGCAGGACATGGGTACTGGTGGCAGGATACGGTTTCTGGTGGCAGGACACGGTTACTGGCGGCAGGACACGGGTACTGGTGGCAGGACACGATTACTAGTGGCACGACACGGGAACTGGTGGCAGGAAACGGGTACTGGTGGCAGGACACGGGTACTGGTGGCAGGACCGGGAACTGGTGGCAGGACACGGTTACTGGCGGCAGGACACTCGCACTAGTGGCAGGACATGGGTACTGGTGGCAGGACACGGGTACTGGTGGCGGGACCGGGTACTGTTGGCAGGACACGGGTACTGGTGACAGGACACGGGTACAAGTGGCGGGACACAGGTACTGGGGGCAGGACACGGGTACTGCTGGCAGGACACGGGTACTCGTGAAAGGACACGGGTACTAGCGGGAGGACACGGGTACTGGTGGCAGGACACTGGTACTAGTGGCAGTACACAGGTAATGGCGCCAGGACACGGGTACTGGTGGCAGGACACGGGCACTGGTGGCAGGACACGGGTACTAGTGACAGGACACGGGTACTGGTGGCTGGACACGGGTACTGGTGGCAGGACACGGGTACTGGTGTCAGGACATGGGTACAGGTGGCAGGACACGGGTACTAGTGGCAAGACACGTGTACTGGTGGCAGGACATGGGTACTGGTGGCAGGACAGTGGGTACTGTTGTCAGAACCGGTCACTGGTGGCAGAACACGGGTACTGGTGGCACGACACGGGTACAAGTTGCAGAACACAAGTACAGGTAGCAGGACGCGGGTACTGGTGGCAGGACACGGGTACTGGTGGCAGGACAAGGGATACTAGCGGGAGGACACGGGTACTGGTGGAGGACACGTGTACTAGTGGCAGTACACAGGTACTGGTGGCAGAACACGAGTGCTAGTGGCAGGACACGGGTACTGGTGGCAAGACACGGGTACTGGTGGCAGGACACGGGTACTGGTGGCAGGACACGGGTTCTGGTGGCAGGACACGGGTACTGGTGGCATGACACGGGAACTAGCGGCACGACACGGGTACAGGCTGCAGGACACGGTTACTGGTGGCAGGACTCGGGTACTGGTGGCAGGACGCGGATACTGATTGCAGGACACGGGTACTAGTGGCAGGACACGGGTACTGGTGGCAAGACACGGGCACTGGTGGCAGAACACGGGTACTGGTGGCAGGACACGGGTACTGGTGGCAGGACACGGGTACTGATGGCAGGACACGAGTATTGGTGGCAGGACACGGGTACTGGTGGCAAGACACGGGTACTGGTGGCAAGACACGGGTACTGGTGGCAGGACACGGGTACTGGTGGCAGGACACGGGTACTAGCGGGAGGACACGAGTACTAGTGGCAGGACACAGGTAGTAGTGGAAGGACTCAGGTACTGGTGGCAGGACATGGGTACTAGCGGTAGGACACGCGTACTGGTGGCAGGACACGGGTACTAGTGGCAGGACACGGGTTCTGGTGGCAGGACACGGGTACTAGTGGCAGGACTCGGGTAATAGTGGCAGGACACGCGTACTGGTGGCCGGACACGGGTACTAGCGGGAGAACACGGGTACTGGTGGCAGGACACGAGTACTAGTGGTAGGACACGGGTACTAGTGGCATGACACAGGTACTGGTGGCAGAACACTGGTATTAATAGCAGGACATGGGTACTGGTTGCAGAACACGGGTAGTGGGAGGACACGGGTACTGGTGGCAGGACGCGGGTACTGGTGGCAGGACACGGGTACTAGTGGCATGACACAGGTACTGGTGGCAGAACACGGGTATTAAAAGCAGGACACGGGTACTGGTTGCAGAACACGGGTAGTGGGAGGACACGGGTACTGGTGGCAGGACACGGTTACTAGTGGCAGGACGCGGGTACTAGTGGCAGGACACGGGTACTTGTGGTAAGACACTGCTACTGGTGGCAGGACACGAGTAATGGTGGCAGAAGATGGGTACTAGCGGCAGGACTCGTGTACTGGTGGCAGGACACGGGTTCTAGTAGCAGGACACGTGTACTAGTGGCAGGACACTGGTGCTTGTGGCAGCACACTAGTACTTGTGGCAGGACACGTGTACTAGTGGCAGGACACGGGTACTGGTGGCAGGACACGGGTACTGGTGGCAGGACACGGGTACTGGTTGCAGGACACGGGTGCTGGTGGCAGGACACGGATACTGGTGGCAGGACACGGGTACTGGTGGCAGGACACGGGTACAAGTTGCAGGACACAGGTACTGGTGGCAGGACACGGGTACTGGAGGCAGGACACGGGTACTAGTGACAGGACACGGGTACTAGTGGCACTTCACGGGTACTGGTGGCAAGACACGGGTGCTGGTGGCAGAACACGGGTACTGGTGGCAGGACACGGGTACTTGTGGCAGGACACGGGTATTGGTGGCAGGACACGGGTACTGGTGGCAGGACACGGTACTGGTGGCAGGAAACGGGTACAGGTGGCAGGACACGAGTACTGGTGGCAGGACACGGGTACTAGTGGCAGGACACGGGTACAAGTGTCAGGACACAGGTACTGGTGGCAGGTCACGGGTACTGGTGGCAGGACACATGTACTGGTGGCAGGACACGGGTACTGGTGGCAAGACACGGGTACTGGTGGCAGGACACGGGTACAAGTGGCAGGACACGGGTACAAGTGGCAGGACACAGGTACTGGTGGAAGGACACTGGTACTTGTGGCAGGACACAGACACTGGTGGCAAAACACAGATACTAGTGGCATTACTCGGGTACTGGTGGCAGGACACGGGTACTGGTGGATGGATACGGGTACTGGTGACTGGACACGGGTACTGGAGACAGGACACGGGTACTGGTAAATGGACAAGGGTGCTGGTGGTAGGACACGGGTTATGGTGACTGGACATAGGTGCTGGTTGCTGGACATGGATACTGACAGCTGAACACTGGTACTTTTGGCAGGACTCGGGTGCTGATAGCAGGACACTCTTACTGGTGGCAGGACATGTGTACTGGTGACAAAATACGGGTACTTGTGACAGGAAACGGGTACTGGTGCCAAAACACGGGTGCTGATAACATGACACGGGTACTGTTGACAGAACACGGGTACTAGTGATAGAACACGGGTACTGGTGGTAGGACACGGGTACTAGTGATAGAACACGGGTACTGGTGGTAGGACACGGGTATTGGTTGCAGACCACGGGTACTGGTGGCAAGACACGGTTACTGGTGGCAGGACACGGGTACTCGTGGCAGAACACGGGTACTAGTGGCACAACACGGCTAATGGTGGCAGGACACGGGTACTGGTGGGAGGACACGGGTACTGGTGGCAGGACACGGGTACTGGTGGCAGAACACGAGTACTAGTGGTAGGGCACGGGTACTGGTGGCAGGACACGGGTACTAGTGGCAGGACACAGGTACTGGTTGCAGAACACGGGTGCTAGTGGCAAGACACGGGTACTGGTGGCAGGACACGGGTACTGGTGGCAGGACACGGGTACTGGTGGCAGGACACGGGTACTGGTGGCAGAACACGAGTACTAGTGGTAGGACACGGGTACTGGTGGCAGGACACGGGTACTAGTGGCAGGACACAGGTACTGGTTGCAGAGCACGGGTGCTAGTGGCAAAACACGGGTACTGGTGGCAGGACACGGGTACTAGTGGCAGGACACGGGTACTGGTGGCAGGACACGGGTACTAGTGGCAGGACACGGGTACTAGTGGCAGGACAGGGGTACTAGTGGCAGGACACGGGTACTAGTGGTAGGACACGGGTACTAGTGGGAGGACAGGGGTACTAGTGGCAGTACACGGGTACTGGTGGCAGGACACGGGTACTGGTGGCAGGACACGGGTACTAGTGGCAGGACACGAGTACTAGTGACAAGACAGGGGTATTGGTGGCAGGACACGGGTACTAATGGCAGACACCGTTGCTTGTGGCAGGACACGGGTACTTGTGGCAGGACACGGGTATTAGTGGCAGGACACGGGTCCTAGTGGCAGGACACGGGAACTATTGGCAGGACACGGTGACTGGTGGCAGGACACGGTTACTGGTGGCAGGACATGGGTACTGGTGGCAAGAGACGGGTATTGGTGGCAGGACACGGGTACTGGTGGCAGGACATGGATACTAGTGGCAAGACACGGGTACTAGTGACAGGACACGGGTATTGGTGGCAGGACACGTGTACTTGTGGCAGGACACGGGTACTAGTGACAGGACACGGGTATTGGTGGCAGGACACGGGTATTAGTTTCAGAACACAGGTACTAGTGGCAGGACACTGGTACTAGTGGCAGGACAAGGGTACTAGTGGCAGGGCACGGGTACTAGTGGCAGGACACGGGTACTGGTGGATGGATACGGATACTGGTGACTGGACACGGGTACTGGTGACAGGACACGGGTACTGGTAACTGGACAAGGGTGGTGGTTGTAGGACACGGGTTATGGTGACTGGACATCGGTGCTGGTTGCTGGACATGGATACTGACAGCTGAACACGGGTACTGGTGGTTGGACACGGGTACTAGTGGCTGGACACGGGTACTGGAGGCTGGACACTGTTACTGGTGGCAGGAGACAGGTACTGGTGGCTTGGCACGGTTACGGTTGGCTGGACGCAGGTCCTGGTGGCAAGACACGGGTACTGGTGGCAGAACACGGGTACTGGTGCCTGGATACGGATACTGGCGCCTTGAGACAGGTACTGGTGGCATTGCACGAGTACTGGTTGCAGGACACGTTTTCTGGTGGTAAGACACTGGTAATGGTGGATGGACACGGGTATTTGTGGCTGGACACCAGTACTGGAGGCTGGACACGGTTACTGGTGGCAGGAGACAGGTACTGGTTTCTAGGCACACGTACGGGTGTCTGGACACAGGTACTGGTGGCACGACACGGGTAAGGACATAAGAACATAAGAAAGAAGGAACACTGCAACATGCCTACTGACCCATGCGAAGCAGGTCCATGCCACCCCCCGGCCAAGAACAATGACCACCTAGTCAGGTCACTTCCACTTAAGGAAGGAGCACGGCACCAGACCTGGTAACCCAAGCTTGTCAGGTCCGACTCACATCCACCCACACCCACTCTTGTATTTATCCAACCTATTTTTAAAACTACACAAGGTCTTAGCTTCTATGACGGCACTCGGGAGTTTGTTCCACTCATCCACAACTCTATTACCAAACCAGTACTTTCCTATATCCTTCCTGAATCTGTATTCTTCCAACTTGAAACCAGTGCTGCGAGTCCTGTCTTGGCTGGATATTTTCAGCACGCTATTTACATCCCCTTTATTAATTCCTGTTTTCCATTTATACTGGTGGCAGGACATGGGTTCTGAGGGCAGGACACGGCTATTTCTGGCAGGACATGGGTACTGGTGGCAGGACACGGGTACTGGTGGCAAGACATGGGTACTGGTGGCAGGACATGGGTACTGGAGGGAGGACACGGCTACTGCTGGCAGGACACTGGAACTGGTGGCAGGATACGGGTACTGGTGGCAAAACATAGGTACTGGTTGCAGGACACAGGTACTGATGGCAAGACACTGGTACTGGTGATAGGATATGGGTACTGGTGGCATGGCACGGGTACTGGTGGCAAGACACGGATACTGGTGATTGGACACAGATAATGGAAGAATGAGATCGGTACTGTGTCAGGACACAGCTACTATTGGCTGGACATGGATACTTGTGGCACGGCAGTCATTTCATGACATTGGTACTGGTGGAAGGACCTGGTAATTGGTAGCAGACATGTACAGAGGTGGAAAGAAATGGGTTCTAGCAGTGACACCTGGGTGCTGGAGCCATGACACTTCTACCATTTGTGGTCACAGTGGTGCCTATGCTAACCTTCCTATGGTGTAGAAATATACCTAGTTGGACGAATCTTATTGTGGCTAGCTGGTCCAGTGGCTAACCCGACGGTCTGGAGTTTTGAGACTCTCTGACCGCGGGTTCTATCCCGTCCGTGGTATGGTTTGGTTAGACAAGAGTGTCGAAGATATGCCTTCATTCTGGTGTATCCCAGGAATCCCTCTCAGCTCCATCTCTAGTTTCTTTTTTTCCATCTTTCTTCCCTTAATAATCCCTATTACAACGATACTTTTTTTTCCTTCTCGTGCAGATGACTCGACATTCCAAAGATCAGTTACGGTGAATTTCCCCGTAAAGAAAATGTCAGCCGTTTTAAAAGAAGACAAAAACTCGCAGATGAAGTAATTCGTATATGATCCTCCATTACAGCATCTTTCAGTATCTCATAAAACACTACACACACACACACATGCACACGCACACACACACACACACACACACACACACACACACACACACACACACACACACACACACACACACACACACACACACACACACAGGCAGGAACTATACATAGTTTTAATATGAGGTATGATAAAGCTCATGGAGCAGGGGGAGAGAGGACCTAGTAGCGATCGGTGAAGAGGCAGGGCCAGGAGCTGAGTTTCGACCCCTACAACCACAATTAGGTGAGTACACACACACACACACACCAAAACACACACACACACACGCACACACACACACACACGCACAAAGATTTGCCACTAAACTAGTCCCAGAGCTAAGGGGTCTGTCCTACGAGGACCTGACGACACTGGTGGACAGGAGGGACAGGGGAGGACGTGATAGCAACATATAAAATACTGAGAGGGATCGACAAGGTGGACAGAGATAAGATGTTCCAAAGGTGGGACACAGGGTTACAATTGGAAGTTGAAGATTCGGATGAGTCACAGAGATGTTAGGAAGTATTTCTTCAGAAGTATGATAAAGCTCACAGAGCAGGAAGTGAGTGACCCAGTAACGACCAGTGTAGAGGCGGGGCCAGGAGCTATGAGTCGACCCTTGCAACCACAATTAGGTGAGTACACACACACACACACACACACACACACACACACACACACACACACACACACACACACACACACACACACACACACACACACACACACACACACACACAGCCAAGTTACTTAATTTAGCCATTAAATCTATGTTGTTTTTAACATTAAGGTTAGAAAATTTTACAACAATTGAGCTCAAAATATCTTAATAGCTCTCTATGGAGCTACTAGGTGGTCAAATTGGATTACCTGATTTGTGGGTTTTTATTAATCCATACTAATAGGTAAAGATGGATTAATGGATGTAATTTTTTTAAGTAATTCATCTTTGCCTTTCAGTAGACGCTTTATTGTTTTATTGAAATTACTGTTTACAGATTCTAAGGGATTCTTTCTAAGTACGGTGACTTAAATGATTTCAATATACTTAATTTTGATGTTACTTCAGATTAATGATTTATTAAGTTTCTTATCTGAAGAACTTGTTAACTACAATTTACCGTTGCTAGTTCCAACTATCATTAAACTTATTAAACTTCGTATTATTGATGCAAAGTTTAGTATGGCAATGGGAAATTCTCTCTCACCTGTTCTTAGTAATTTATACATGGAATTTTTTGAGACAAGATTGCTTAACACAATCTTTCCTGATAGAGCTAAGTGGTATAGATATGTTGATGATATTTGTGTCTTATGCCTTGGTATATGGATATAAAAAATTTTCTTGTTAAATTAAACAGTTTAACTCATTCTATAAATTTTACTATTGAGTTCCAAGAAAATAACTCATTGCCTTTCCTAGATGTTTTAATTATTAAGGGTAAAAATTATTTTAAATTTTAAATTTACAAAAAAATAACAAATAACTGCGCCTATGTACGCTATTCTTCTTCACATCAAGACAGAGATAAACTGTCGGTATTTTCATCAATGTTTTTGAGAGCTTCGCTTATCTGTTGTTCAGAGTTCATAGATGAAGATATCTCAAAAATTTATGAAATAGCTGATGATCTAAAATATTCAAGAAACTGAATTAATAAATCTTTTAAAATTGCTAGAAATACCTTTTACAATCCAACAAGGGACAACCAGCCTTATTCAACTAAAAATATGTTGGTTCTCCCTTACCATGAAAACTTGGTTGATATGCCTTCTCTTCGTAAGCATTTTAATATCAAAGTTGTATTTAAATAATCTTGATAAAAAAATCCGTAAAAAATGCTGATGCGTGTTTCTATAAGATTTCTTGTAAAATTGGTGATAAAGTTTATTATGGTCAAACTGGTAAAAGTCTTGAACTAAGATTAAAACTACATAAATATAGCATTAGAACTGAACAAAATTCTAATGCTCTGTTTATTCGTGTGAGAAATTTTAACCATCCAATTGATTTTCGAAAGGCAGAGAAAGTTGCATCAGGCAAATCTATGGTCGACAGGAATATAACAGAATCATATATCATAAAAAGTAGTAAACAATATGAGTATTGCTTTTGGTTTATATGAATTGTATTCATTTATAATTAATACAATTTAGGAAGAATTTAAGATGCATTAGACAAGTAAAAAATCTTAATGCTTGTTGACAGTATTAGTTGATACTTTTATTTTTATAGTTCCTTGATAATGTGAGAAGTCACAAAAGCGCTTGGAATTTCAATATTTTATCACATTGGTTGTTCTGTATATATATATATATATATATATATATATATATATATATATATATATATATATATATATATATATATATATATATATATATATATATATATTACTGTCAACAAGCATTAAGATTTTTTACTTATCTAATGTATCTTAAATTCTTCCTAAATTGTATTAATTATAAATGAATAAATGAATACAATTAATATAAACCAAAAGCAATATTCATATTCATACATATATATGCAATAAGATCACAATAAACAGGTGATTTCAAAATATGCAAAACAGCCACTCTGAAAGAATAGAGAAATTCCAAGCGCTTTCGGAATTTCTCTATTCTTTCAGAGTGGTTGTTTTGCATACATACATATATATATATATATATATATATATATATATATATATATATATATATATATATATATATATATATATATATATATATATATATATATATATATATATATATATATATATGAGTGAAAATGCTAAGGAGTACATTCATTTCACAATATTCTCTTATTAAGGACACTTATCTCCGAACTTGGGTGGTTGTAAACATCCACTTCAGTGTTACACAACTGTGGGTGTTCCTAAGAGCAATCATATGGTGTAATCATTCTCTGCAAGTAGTAGATTTAATCAAGATTATTTGTCTGGGAATATTTCTTTAAAAATTAAGTGCTGAATGACCCACACAGGTTTAGTTTTCTCTTTTATGAAATAACTCCACTAATAATAATAGTAATAAAATTGATGATGATGGCTGGTAATAACAATAATAATAATAATAATAATAATAATAATAATAATGGTAATAAAATAATAATAATATTAATAATAATAATAATAATAATAATAATAATAATACTAATAATAATGATAATAATAATAATAATAATAATAATAATAATAATAATAATGGTAATTGAAAAAAAATGCTGTTAAATACTAAATTATTCTTGTTGTTAGGTAAGACACATATGCAACAGTTAGACAACTTTATTCCGAAACGTTTCGCCTACACAGTAGGAAGTCATTTAACAGGCAAACACCTTAATAGAGATCCTGAGTGGATCAACAAATATTTTGAAACACTGGAGAACACTGATATTCTGTGAAAACTAGTAATTCCTCAAAGAGCAGTTTTGTTCAAGTCCAACGCTTTATATTAGCAACGTTTAGTTATAGACAAGTACTGAACATATAGGGATCATGATCAAGCTGAGGGACTGACCACCTCAACATTACATCGTCTTTATATCTCTACAGTTTCTGCTGCCTCTTCTGTAGTCAACTGAAGAATCCTGTTGTGTAGGCAAAACGTTCGGAAAAAAAGACATCTAACTGTTGCACATGTATCTCACTTATTACCATAGGGATCATACAGTGCGGGTGGAGGATTGCTTCAACTTCCTGGCACAAGAGCCCTTCACCGGTACCAAGGAGCTTACCTCCCCCATCCCATCCCACCATTGAAGGGACTCAACCTTGTAAACTAAGACAATGACTAGCTTACTGCTCAATCCTCCACTAGGTGTGCGCAATTGATGAAATTCTGAAGTAATTTAAAATTAGCTATAATTCTTTAGTCTCCGATAGCGTCAAAAAAGAGTGAGGAATTTATTTCGATTAAAATATGACGCCTGACGCTACAGATTCGGACTATAAGAACGCTACCTTCTCAAGTGTTGAACAGGGAACAGTGGATTTATCTTTGATAAGCACAATGAATACAATATTTGTCATTAGTAGACTAAAGCAATTTAAAATAGCATTCCGTCATTCTACGTGCATCAAGATATCATTTTTTTCGAAGCATGATTTCAAGGTATTTCTTAGTACTGACGCACCACACTTACGTTAAAGAATACCTGGAATAAATGTGACAACGTTGTACGACCACATTATTACAGAGAGTACCAGTTCGTGGGAACAAGTGTGTCTTGATGCTGATGCAGTGTTCTCAGTCTAAGGAGTTTCCTACTCTACCTTCCGTATGATCAAACATGAGTATTTCCCATTATTAGGCGCTGAATGACCCTAATTGTTGTAGCTCATCCCAGTGAATGTGGCAGCAACATCACTACTGACAACAACAATAACAGCAAGAACAACAACAGCAATAGCTACAACAACAAGAGTACTAATAATAATAAAACTCATTTTCTGCTTCCTACCAATTCATTGGCAGAGCAGATCTCGTCTGAGCATGTTGCACGCTCGCGCACAACACAGACACACAGACACACAGACACACAGACACACACACACACACACACACACACACACACACACACACACACACACACACACACACACACACACACACACACACACACACACACACACACACACACACACACATATCGAAACTAACACATAAACTCCCCCCCTCCCCATCGACATCTCACTCCTTCCCCAGATCCCATCCCTCCCTCTTTCACCCTCCCCCTCCCCACCTCTCCCCTCCTTCCCCCTCTCCCTCTCCCACTCACCCACTTGCTTCTCCCTCCTTCCCACTCCCCATATTCCCCCCTAAATCCCCATCCCTACTCTTCCCCCAAATAGCCACAGTTTCTCCTCTACCTCCCCCCCCCACACTCTGACATACACACTACTAACCTAACACACAGAATTACATAGATTTCCCACTCTGAGGCAATCAGGGTAAAACAAAAATGGGTTGCCAGAGAGCAACAAGAAAAACCAAGGGACAGGAGGAGGAAGCTGCAAAGGAAGATTGGGCAGCAGAGCTCATGAAAAGGGAACATGAATGGGAAAAGAAACTAGAAGAATTTAGCATGAGAATGGAAGAGAGGATAGATATGGAAAGCAGGAAGTGGGAGGTGCAAGTCAAAGCAGCAGAGGCTAGGATACAGAGTTTAGAAGAGGAACTGAAAAATCTGAAACAGCCTAAAGAACTAAAGAATATTTTGGGAATGACATCAGAGACTGCTACCTCAGTCACAAATAAGGGGACTGTAGGGAAAGAAGGAGCAAAACTGCACGTAGAAGCTCTATCAGAGGATACTGTAGTAAATGAAAGAGCTAAGCTATACGTGGAGGCCCTAACAGACCACAGCAGAGCCCAGGAAAAGCCGAGAAGGGAAAATTACAGGCCACTGAGCCCAAGTACATTAGCTAGTGAAACTGAAGAAAGGAAAGCTGCAATGGAAGAAATCAAATTGAATGAGGGGATACACAAGGATATGCAGTGGGAGAATGAAAGGGTGAGGTCAGTCTTTGTGTTTGGGCTCCAGGAAGTTGAAGGGGAAACACATGAAGCAAGAAAACAAGGGGAAAAAAGCAATTGAAAGCATCATAAAAGTAATAGGAGAAGACGACATGACCCAGCTGGAAAATTTTCAGAGAATAGGGGGGTTTGTAAAAAAAAGAACCCGGCCAGTGAAAGTGACCTTCAAGGCAGAATCGACTCAGAACAGGATCCTGCAGAAGAAAGCATTATTAAGGGACATGCCAGAATACAGGAAGGTGTATCTCGACCACGACAGAACACAAGAAGAAAGACAGAAACTGAGAGAGATGGTACAAAGGCGAAAGGAGGAAAGAGAGGGGATGGAGAAGACAGACAGGAGATCCCAGGCCCAGGAAGATCAAATACAGCCTCCCTCACAACTTCCTATAGAAGCCTCCCAACCAGGTCAACCCCAGTGCAGCCAAACACTCTAAACCAAAACACTCATGCCACATCCAATGCCCCCACCCACTGCATTACAAACTCCACCCCCACAGCAACCACCCATAGTTCCTTATCAGGTCTCGTACTTCCCCAACCCAAATATACCTCCCAGACCACAGTCTTAGAAAAGAAGTTGAAGGTGTGGTATGAGGAGAGGCATGAAAGAATCAAGGAGACATCCCCAGACATAATAGTACTCACAGAAATAAAACTCACCAGAATAATAACAGATTCAATCTTTCCATCCAGATATCAAATCCTCAGGAAAGACAGAGGGACGAGAGGGGAAGGAGGAGTTGCACTGCTCATTGAAAACCAGTGGGGGCTTGAGAAAATGGAAGGAATGGATGGCACGGGCGAAAGGGACTACTTAGTAGAAACAATCCAGCCTGAGGGACATAAGGTGATAATTGCAGTAATGTACAACCCACCACAGAACTGCAGGAGGCCAAGAGAAGAATACGATGAGAGCAACAGAGCAATGGTCGACACACTAGCCGAGGTAGCCAGGAGAGCACACATGGGAGGACCAAAGTTACTAGTTATGGGTGATTTCAATCACAAGGAGATTGACTGGGAAAACCTGGAGCCCCATGGGGGTCCCGAAACATGGAGAGCCAAGATGATGGATGTGATACTGGAAAACCTCATGCATCAACATGTTAGAGACACTACCAGAGAGAGAGGAGAGGATGAACCAGCAAGGCTGGACCTTGTATTCACCTTGAGTAGTTCGGACATCGAGTATATCATGTACGAAAGGCCCCTGGGAGCTAGTGATCATGTGGTTCTGTGCTTCGACTACAAAGTTGAGCTCCAAGTGGAGAGAGTAGCAGGAATAGGTTGGGAAAAACCAAACTCCAAAAGGAGGAACTACTCAGGCATGAGGAACTTCCTTCAAGACATTCAGTGGGAGAGGGAACTGACAGAAAAACCAGTACAAGAAATGATGGACTATGTGGCAACAAAATGCAAGGAGGCAGAGGAGAGGTTTGTTCCCAAGGAAAACAGAAATAATGGGAAGAACAGAACGAGTCCTTGGTTCACCCAAAGGTGTAGGGAGGCAAAAACTAGGTGTACTAGAGAATGGAAAAGGTACAGAAGACAGAGAACTCAGGAAAATAAAGAGATTAGCCGACTAGCCAGAAACGAATATGCACAGATAAGAAGGGAGGCTCAGCGACAATATGAAAATGACATAGCATCGAAAGTCAAGACTGACCCGAAGCTGTTGTACAGCCACATCAGGAGGAAAACAACAGTCAAGGACCAGGTAATCAGACTGAGGAAGGGTGATGGGGAGTTCACAAGAAACGACCGGGAGGTATGTCAGGAGCTCAACACGAGATTTAAAGAAGTATTTACAGTGGAAACCAGTAGGACTCCAGGTAATCAGAAAAGGGGGGGATGGGGTACACCAGCAAGTGCTGGATGAGGTACATATAACCAAGGAGGAGGTGAAGAAGCT
>NC_091297.1:40303849-40338849 GCF_038502225.1 Cherax quadricarinatus | reverse complement strand
TATATATATATATATATATATATATATATATAGAGAGAGAGAGAGAGAGAGAGAGAGAGAGAGAGAGAGAGAGAAGAATAAACTTGCTTCAGGGAAAACTCAAGGGTCTCCCTGAAGCTGTTTGAGAATTTTCTCCTACCACCCCCTATATTTTATATATATTTTATTTAAAGACAAAATACATTGACAAAACATTCACAAAAATATGATAGAAAGTAAAACAACATAGGTAACTCAGAGCTACATCTCGAATACTTCGTCCAGTTCCCCGGCGGTGGGCCGCGTGCCCAGAATGCTGCAGGCATTTCCTCTCTGGATTGCAACATTGAGTCTCTGAAAGAGGAAGCTGGTCGCCCTGTGGCCCTTGGTTTCTATGATGAGCTTTTTACCCAACTCTGTTAGGAACTTTAGAGCACACTTACCCCATGCTCCAAGGGTCTCTGACCTTATTGGGATGAAGTTATAGCAAGTGGGAAGGTCTTCACATTTGCGGATCTTCTGGGTCTCCCTGTGGCTGGCAGCTCCACCCCCTTCCACTACGGAGTATGGCAAGTAGGTGTCTGCCAATGTGGCGGCACATGTGTAGTCCCAGGCAATCTGCTTTCCATCCTTCCAAGGTAGCATAGTGGCTCCATCAGGACGCTTTTGACTTCCGTCAGACCTCTGCATTTGGGGTTCCCGTTGAGCTGAGGCTTCTCTTTATGTTGTCATTGACCTCCTCATGCCTGGCATACTTCCCTTCTGCTGTGTGACACACGAGACCATGAAGTCCGAATTGATCATATATATATATATATATATATATATATATATATATATATATATATATATATATATATATATATATATATATTATTACTTTTTTATTATCACACTGGCTGATTCCCACCAAGGCAGGGTGGCCCGAAAAAGAAAAACTTTCACCATCATTCACTCCATCACTGTCTTGCCAGAAGGGTGCTTTACACTACAGTTTTTAAACTGCAACATTAACACCCCTCCTTCAGAGTGCAGGCACTGTACTTCCCATCTCCAGGACTCAAGTCCGGCCTGCCGGTTTCCCTGAACCCCTTCATAAATGTTACCCTGCTCACACTCCAACAGCACGTCAAGTATCAAAAACCATTTGTCTCCATTCACTCCAATCAAACACGCTCACGCATGCCTGCTGGAAGTCCAAGCCCCTCGCACACAAAACCTCCTTTACCCCCTCTCTCCAACCTTTCCTAGGCCGACCCCTACCCCGCCTTCCTTCCACTACAGACTGATACACTCTTGAAGTCATTCTGTTTCGCTCCATTCTCTCTACATGTCCGAACCACCTCAACAACCCTTCCTCAGCCCTCTGGACAACAGTTTTGGTAATCCCGCACCTCCTCCTAACTTCCTAACTACGAATTCTCTGCATTATATTCACACCACACATTGCCCTCAGACATGACATCTCCACTGCCTCCAGCCTTCTCCTCGCTGCAACATTCATCACCCATGCTTCACACCCGTATAAGAGCGTTGGTAAAACTATACTCTCATACATTCCCCTCTTTGCCTCCAAGGACAAAGTTCTTTGTCTCCACAGACTCCTAAGTGCACCACTCACTCTTTTCCCCTCATCAATTCTATGATTCACCTCATCTTTCATAGACCCATCCGCTGACACGTCCACTCCCAAATATCTGAATACATTCACCTCCTCCATACTCTCTCCCTCCAATCTGATATTCAATCTTTCATCTCCTAATCTTTTTGTTATCCTCATAACCTTACTCTTTCCTGTATTCACCTTTAATTTTCTTCTTTTGCACACCCTACCAAATTCATCCACCAATCTCTGCAACTTCTCTTCAGAATCTCCCAAGAGCACAGTGTCATCAGCAAAGAGCAGCTGTGACAACTCCCACTTTGTGTGTGATTCTTTATCTTTTAACTCCACGCCTCTTGCCAAGATCCTCGCATTTACTTCTCTTACAACCCCATCTATAAATATATTAAACAACCTCGGTGACATCACACATCCTTGTCTAAGGCCTACTTTTACTGGGAAATAATTTCCCTCTTTCCTACATACTCTAACTTGAGCCTCATATATATATATATATATATATATATATATATATATATATATATATATATATATATATATATATATATATATATATATATATATATATATAAATATATATATATATATATATATATATATATATATATATATATATATATATATATATGAGCCTCATAAATATATATATATATATATATATATATATATATATATATATATATATATATATATATATATATATATATATATATATATATATATATATATATATATATATATATATATATATATATATATATATATATATATATATATATATATATATATATATGTATATATATATATATAAATCACCATTTATTCAAAAAGACTGGTAATTGGGACTTACGTCACACTGTGTTCAGAAAACTACACCAGTGGTGAAAATTTGAAGACAAGCATATGAATTATTCTCCAGTTATGACACGGATTTCAACGAAACCATTTTTTTTTTTTAATGTTTTTCTACATCAGCAAATTTGTCTGCAGGCAAACAAGACTTAATAGATACTATTCTGGCCCTAAGATGCATCAGCTATTAAATACTGAAACCGTTCAGTATTATTTATCATCATTTAAAGGAATAAAAGATTCACACTAATTTACACATAAAATGGTCAAACTTGCTCCTACACCGCAGAATTTCACACTCTACCGTTGTCGATTTTCTGGATGCGTTTTATTGAATGTCTGAAGCTCCGCCACTGAAGATTTCCGAAGTTATCCGAGCCATTCCATGAAGACAGAAATGGGTTCAACACCTTTGTCCCAAGAATTTGGTCCTCGTTACCTTACAATAGTGCTGAAAAGCTGAAAGAGATTCAATGAGGCGTTCTCGAGTTATGAGCGAAAAAAAATCGACAAGTTAGAGGAGAAAAAACAAAGAAAAGAAAAAGCAGCAACCTCTGAAAATTACCCATTCGGGAAAACGTAAAAAAAACAATAAATTATATTTCTACCACAAGAAATCACTGTGTCATCTTTGTTCGATGATTAAATTGCAATGCGTTAATGTTTACAAAAATTATTAGATGCTCCGCCCATGGAATTTATAGGTTACACTGTTGAACTTGTATGCTGAGAATACTTCATCTCATATCAGTGTTCAGCCAGGTCTGTGTTAAGTAACCATCCCTTAAGATGCCATCCAGGTAACTATTTACTGACAGGTAAACAGGACCATCATGTGTAAGGAGAGTTTCCCACAGTCTCGACCTACCAAAGACTGAACCCAGAGCCCGAAGGTGTTAGCTGAAGACGCTTCCACTGAGCTATCAATAACCAATAACAGCCTGTCTGGCTGTTATTGGTGATGGAGGTTGACATTCATTGCTTTTTTGATCCCTTATAACTGTGGGACATTCTTAGGAACTTCTGGTAAGACTTCAGTTTCACACTAAGGTTTCAGTGTCATATTAAGAGTACAGTATCATGTTACAGCTACACTACTCTACATTGTCATCTTTAAACTGCAGCGTCACATGCAGGCAACGACAAAACAACAACTGAACCAACTTTCGATCACAGACTATCGCTTCTTTCTATAGAGACGTGCAAAAAAATAAATAATCTGCATTTTCCAAACTAGGTAGCTGCGGTGTGTTGAGGCTTGGCTCGCGTGCGTCCTCACGCTGTATGCTAGGTTTACGAATCATTACAGCTCTTTTACTACGCTGTAAATCAACGAAGTCGTAATGGCCTGTTTACAGCACAAAGCTTGTTCTTGGAGGCCACTTGAATTTTCTTAGAATTGCTATGGTTAAATACTACCATTGACACAGGTAACCTCCATCCAGTGAGTTCTGGTATAACGATTTCTCAGATCGTTTTAATATTAATAATGATATAATAATAATAATGTATTTACTACAACTACATGTGCAAGGTATACAGGTTTAGCTGACATCATTGACTTATTACTTATATAGAAAGCCGCTTGTTATGCTGAGCATTTCGGGCAAATTAGGTCAGTTTTGTCCCAGGATGCGACCCGCACCAATGGACTAACACCCAGGTACCCATTTTACTGATGGGTGAACATAGACAACCGGTGTAAGGAAACACGTCCAATGTTTCCACCCCTCGCCGTGAATCGAACCTGGACCTTAGTTATTTCATGGATGATAAACAGAGTTGTTTTATAATTAAAAGGAAAGATGCTCTTATAATTCGTGAACGGGACTCCTGCTTATGTTAGCCGCACCTTGAACCCATTCAAACACACACACACACACACACACACACACACACACACACACACACACACACACACACACACACAAACACACACACACAAAGAATGGTGGGGACTCGCAGGAATCAGGGATCAGATGAGAATGGTTCTCGTAGGGAGGAGTGGATGGAGGAGCAGTGGAAAAGGATGGAACAAGAGTGGGAGAGAAAATTAGGAGAGCATTCTGAAAAAATGGAGAAAGAGCTCTCTGTGAAATTGGAAAAGAGGTTGGAGAAGGAGACGAAGAATTGGGAGGCATAAGTCGAAACTGCAGTAGCCAGGATAAGGGTCCTAGAAGTTGAGGTAAACAGGCTGAAGCAAGTTAAAGGGGCAGTGACCAGAGAAGACACAGCATATGAAGCTGAGAGGCCGAACAGGAAGGAAGGAAATATGAATTATGCTAAGGTCATATCAGCCTACCAAGAAGAGTCAAGGAGTGAAAGGGAAGAGCAGCTGGGTGCAGGTGGAGAGGGTGATAGGTCGAATGCTGAGGCACAACCATGCTACCAAGAACCACTGGAAAAACCAAGGGAGAAAATGACCATATACAGACAGGATCCAGAGTCACAGAGGGAGAGGCAATAGGAGGAGGAAAGGGCAAAATCAGTGTTTATCCATGGGCTTCAGGAGAGAGAGGAAAGGACACACACTGAAAGACGGCAGGAAGAAAGAAAGGAGATTGTGAAAATCATCACGGAAATAGGTGAAGAAGACATGGACGAGATTGTAAATTTTCAGAGAATAGGGGGTACTTGGAGGGGAGAAAACGACCGATCAAGCTGATTCTCAGGACAGAAACAGTGCAGACCAGGATCCTCCAAGAGAAACCATGGTTGAAATACTCGGAAGAGTACAAGAGGGTGTTCCTAGACAGAGACAGAACACAAACAGAATGACAGCAGCTGAGGGAGAGGACAAAAAGCGAAAGGAGCTAGGAAAGGAGACAAGGATGGAACCAGCAGAGGTCAGTCAGAGCAGAACAGAGCAGCAAGGGCAAGCACACAAACAACTATCCTCAGAACCCCACAACCTATCACACCATCCCTCACACAAACCCTACAATCCATACCCACAGATTCCACCCAACACCCTCACAGGCCCCCCAAACCACAGTGTTGGAAAGGTATGGTTCACAAACACTGATGGAATACCAAATAAGTGGGAGGAGTGGCACAAAAGAGTCAAAGAGGCATCACCGGACATCATAGCTCTCACAGAAACCAAGCATACAGGCATGATAACAGATGCCATCTTTCCAACGGGATACAAGATCCTGAGGAAATACAGAGGGAACAGGGGGGTGGAAGAGTGGCACTGCTGATCAAAAATCGATGGAATTTTGATGAGCTGGAGAGAGGAGACAGCAGAGAAGAAAGTGATTACATAGTGGTAATTGCAGTGATGTATAACCCACCACAGAACAGCAGGAGGCCAAGGCAAGAGTATGAAGAGTGCAATAGAGCTATGGTTGACACACTGGCTGCAGTGGCCAGAAGAGCTCATGCATGCAGGGCAAAGCTCCTGATCATGGGTGACTTTAACCACAAGGAGATCGATTGGGAGAACTTGGAGCCACATGGGGTCAAAGATACATGAAGGGCTAAGATGATGGAGGTGGTACTGGAAAACTTCATGTACCACCATGTAAGGGACACTAAAAGAGAGAGAGGAAAGGATGAACCAGCAAGACTGGACTTAGTATTCACCTTGAGCAGTGCAGATATTGAGGACATCACATTTGAAAGACCCCTTGGGGCCAGCGATCATGTGGTTTTAAGCTTCGAATACACAGTAGAGCTACAAGTGGAGGGGGAAGCAGGAAGGCCAGGGCGAATGAAGCCAAACTACAGGAAAGGGGAGTACACGAGAATGAGGAACTTCCTGAATGGGGTTCAGTGGGACAGAGAACTGGCAGGGAAGCCAGTTAATGAGATGATGGAATATGTAGCAACATTGTGCAAGAAGGCTGAGGAGAGCTTTGTACCCAAGGGTAACAGGAATAATGAAAAAGCCAGGATGAGCCCATGGTTTACCCAAAGGTGCAGGGAGGCAAAAACCAAGTGTGCTAGGGAATGGAAGAAATATAGAAGGCAAAGGACCCAGGAGAATAAGGAGAGCAGTCGTAGAGCCAGAAACGAATATGCACAGGTAAGAAGGGAGGCCCAACGACAATATGAAAATGACATAGCAGCGAAAGCCAAATCTGACCCTAAACTGTTGTACAGCCACATCAGGAGGAAAACAACAGTCAAGGACCAGGTAATCAGGCTAAGGAAGGAAGGAGGAAAGACAACAAGAAATGACCATGAAGTATTTGTAGAACTCAACAAGAGATTCAAAAAAGTGTTCACAGAGGAGACAGAAGGGGCTCCAGAAAGACGGAGAGGTGGGGCACACCACCAAGTGCTGGACACAGTACTCACAACCGAGGAAGAAGTGAAGAGGCTTCTGAGTGAGCTAGATACCTCAAAGGCAATGGGGCCAGATAACATCTCCTCATGGTTCCAGAGAGAGGGAGCAGAGGCGCTATGTGTACCCCTAACAACAATATTCAATACATCTTTCTAAACAGGGAGATTACCTGAGGCATGGAAGACAGCAAATGGTATCCCAATCTTTAAAAAAGGAGACAGACATAAAGCACTAAACTACAGACCAGTGTCATTGACATGTATAGTATGCAAAGTCATGGAGAAGATTATCAGGAGAAGAGTGGTGGAACACCTAGAAAGGAATGATCTCATCAACAGCAGCCAACATGGTTTCAGGAATGGGAAATCTTGTGTCACAAACCTACTGGAGTTCTATGACATAGTAACAGCAGTAAGAAAAGAGAGAGAGGGGTGGGTGGATTGCATTTTCTTGGACTGTAAGAAGGCGTTTGACACAGTTCCACACAAGAGATTAGTGCAAAAACTGGAGGACCAAGCATTGATAACAGGGAAGGCACTACAATTGATCAGGGAATACTTGTCATGGTACGTGGCGAGGTGTCAGAGTGGGCACCTGTGACCAGCGGGGTCCCACAGAGGTCAGTCCTAGGACCAGTGCTGCTTCCGGTATTTGTGAACGACATGACGGAAGGAATAGACTCTGAGGTGTCCCTGTTTACAGATGACGTGAAGTTGATGAGAAGAATTCATTCGATAGAAGACCAGGCAGAACTACAAAGGGATCTGTACAGGCTGCAGACCTGGTCCAGCAATTGGCCCCTGGAGTTCAATCCCACCAAGTGCAAAGTCATGAAGTTTGGGGAAGGGCAAAGAAGACCGCAGACGGAGTACAGTCTAGGGTGCCAGAGACTACAAACCTCGCTCAAGGAAAAATATCTTGGGGTGAGTATAACACCAGGCACATCTCCTGAAGCGCACATCAACCAAATAACTGTTGCAGCATATGGGCGCCTAGCAAACCTCAGAACAGCATTCCGACATCTTTTTTTTTTTTTTTTTTTTTTTTTTTATTCGCGGGTATTCTTCCGGCCCGGGTCTTTTCCAAGTAGTGGTGACCCGGCCTTGGCTCCCTATCTGGGGAGTGTCTCGAGACTTAAGTCTCCCATGGGAGGAGGTACAAGTACCCCTCATCTTTGGGACCAACTGTCCCCAGGCCTAGAGTGCAAAGGTTTGCAACAAGACTAGTCCCAGAGCTAAGAGGTATGTCCTACGAGGAGAGGTTAAAGTAAATCAACCTCACGACACTGGAGGACAGGATAGATAAGGGTTACATGATAACGACATACAAAATACTGAGAGGAATTGACAAGGTGGACAAAGGCAGGATGCTCCAGAGATTGGACACAGTAACAAGGGGACACAGTTGGAAGTTGAAGACACAGATGAATCATAGAGATGTTAGGAAGTATTTCTTCAGCCACAGAGTAGTCAGGAAGTGGAATAGTTTGGGAAGCGATGTAGTGGAGGCAGGATCCATACATAGCTTTAAGTAGAGGTATGATAAAGCTCAAGGTTCAGGGAGAGTGACCTAGTAGCGACCAGTGAAGAGGCGGGGCCAGGAGCTTGGACTCGACCCCTGCAACCTCAACTAGGTGAATACAAACACACACACACACACACACACACACACACATACACACACACACACACACACACACACACACACACACACACACACACACACACACACACACACACACACACACACACACACACACACACATATGAAAGACCCCTAGGGGCCAGTGACCATGTGGTTTTAAGCTTCGAATATACAGTAGAGCTACAAGTGGAGGGAGAAGCGGGAAGGCCAGGACGAATGAAGCCAAACTACAAGAAAGGGGACTACACAGGAATGAGGAACTACCTGAACGGGGTTCAGTGGGACAGAGAACTGGCAGGGAAGCCAGTTAATGAGATGATGGAATATGTAGCAACAAAATGCAAGGAGGCTGAGGAAAGGTTTGTACCCAAGGGTAACAGGAATAATGAAAAAGCCAGGATGAGCCCATGGTTTACCCAAAGATGCAGGGAGGCAAAAACCAAGTGTGCTAGGGAATGGAAGAAATATAGAAGGCAAAGGACCCAGGAGAATAAGGAGAGCAGTCGTAGAGCCAGAAACGAATATGCACAGGTAAGAAGGGAGGCCCAACGACAATATGAAAACGACATAGCAGCGAAAGCCAAATCTGACCCTAAACTGTTGTACAGCCACATCAGGAGGAAAACAACAGTCAAGGACCAGGTAATCAGGCTAAGGAAGGAAGGAGGAGAGACAACAAGAAATGACCGTGAAGTATTTGTAGAACTCAACAAGAGATTCAAAAAAGTGTTCACAGAGGAGACAGAAGGGGCTCCAGAAAGACGGAGAGGTGGGGCACACCACCAAGTGCTGGACACAGTACTCACAACCGAGGAAGAAGTGAAGAGGCTTCTGAGTGAGCTAGATACCTCAAAGGCAATGGGGCCAGATAACATCTCCTCATGGTTCCAGAGAGAGGGAGCAGAGGCGCTATGTGTACCCCTAACAACAATATTCAATACATCTTTCTAAACAGGGAGATTACCTGAGGCATGGAAGACAGCAAATGGTATCCCAATCTTTAAAAAAGGAGACAGACATAAAGCACTAAACTACAGACCAGTGTCATTGACATGTATAGTATGCAAAGTCATGGAGAAGATTATCAGGAGAAGAGTGGTGGAACACCTAGAAAGGAATGATCTCATCAACAGCAGCCAACATGGTTTCAGGAATGGGAAATCTTGTGTCACAAACCTACTGGAGTTCTATGACATAGTAACAGCAGTAAGAAAAGAGAGAGAGGGGTGGGTGGATTGCATTTTCTTGGACTGTAAGAAGGCGTTTGACACAGTTCCACACAAGAGATTAGTGCAAAAACTGGAGGACCAAGCATTGATAACAGGGAAGGCACTACAATTGATCAGGGAATACTTGTCATGGTACGTGGCGAGGTGTCAGAGTGGGCACCTGTGACCAGCGGGGTCCCACAGAGGTCAGTCCTAGGACCAGTGCTGCTTCCGGTATTTGTGAACGACATGACGGAAGGAATAGACTCTGAGGTGTCCCTGTTTACAGATGACGTGAAGTTGATGAGAAGAATTCATTCGATAGAAGACCAGGCAGAACTACAAAGGGATCTGTACAGGCTGCAGACCTGGTCCAGCAATTGGCCCCTGGAGTTCAATCCCACCAAGTGCAAAGTCATGAAGTTTGGGGAAGGGCAAAGAAGACCGCAGACGGAGTACAGTCTAGGGTGCCAGAGACTACAAACCTCGCTCAAGGAAAAATATCTTGGGGTGAGTATAACACCAGGCACATCTCCTGAAGCGCACATCAACCAAATAACTGTTGCAGCATATGGGCGCCTAGCAAACCTCAGAACAGCATTCCGACATCTTTTTTTTTTTTTTTTTTTTTTTTTTTTATTCGCGGGTATTCTTCCGGCCCGGGTCTTTTCCAAGTAGTGGTGACCCGGCCTTGGCTCCCTATCTGGGGAGTGTCTCGAGACTTAAGTCTCCCATGGGAGGAGGTACAAGTACCCCTCATCTTTGGGACCAACTGTCCCCAGGCCTAGAGTGCAAAGGTTTGCAACAAGACTAGTCCCAGAGCTAAGAGGTATGTCCTACGAGGAGAGGTTAAAGTAAATCAACCTCACGACACTGGAGGACAGGATAGATAAGGGTTACATGATAACGACATACAAAATACTGAGAGGAATTGACAAGGTGGACAAAGGCAGGATGCTCCAGAGATTGGACACAGTAACAAGGGGACACAGTTGGAAGTTGAAGACACAGATGAATCATAGAGATGTTAGGAAGTATTTCTTCAGCCACAGAGTAGTCAGGAAGTGGAATAGTTTGGGAAGCGATGTAGTGGAGGCAGGATCCATACATAGCTTTAAGTAGAGGTATGATAAAGCTAAGATAAGAAGGGAGGCCCAAAGACAATATGAAAATGACATAGCAGCGAAAGCCAAATCTGACCCGAAACTGTTGTACAGCCATATCAGGAGGAAAACAACAGTCAAGGACCAGGTAATCAGGCTAAGGAAGGAAGGAGGAGAGACAACAAGAAATGACTGTGAAGTATGTGAAGAACTCAACAAGAGATTCAAAGAAGTGTTCACAGAGGAGACAGAAGGGACTCCAGAAAGACGGAGAGGTGGGGCACACCACCAAGTGCTGGACACAGTGCACACAACCGAGGAAGAAGTGAAGAGGCTTCTGAGTGAGCTAGATACCTCAAAGGCAATGGGGCCAGATAACATCTCCCCATGGGTATTGAGAGAGGGAGCAGAGGCGCTATGTGTACCCCTAACAACAATATTCAATACATCTATCGAAACAGGGAGATTGCCTGAGGCATGGAAGACAGTAAATGTAGTCCCAATCTTTAAAAAAGGAGACAGACATGAAGCATTAAACTACAGACCAGTGTCACTGACATGTATAGTATGCAAAATCATGGAGAAGATTTTCAGGAGAAGAGTGGTGGAACACCTAGAAAGGAACGATCTCATCATCAGCAGCCAACGTGGCTTCAGGGACGGGAAATCCTGTGTCTCAAACCTACTGGAGTTCTATGACATGGTGACAGCAGTAAGACAAGAGAGAGAGGGGTGGGTGGATTGCATTTTCTTGGACTGCAAGAAGGCGTTTGACACAGTTCCACACAAGAGATTGGTGCAAAAACTGGAGGACCAAGCAGGGATAACAGGGAAGGCACTACAATGGATCAGGGAATACTTGTCAGGAAGACAGCAGCGAGTCATGGTACGTGGCGAGGTGTCAGAGTGGGCACCTGTGACCAGCGGAGTCCCGCAGGGGTCAGTCCTAGGACCAGTGCTGTTTCTGGTATTTGTGAACGACATGACGGAAGGAATAGACTCTGAGGTGTCCCTGTTTGCAGATGACGTGAATTTGATGAGAAGAATTCACTCGATCGAAGACCAGGCAGAACTACAAAGGGATCTGGACAGGCTGCAGACCTGGTCTAGCAATTGGGTCCTGGAGTTCAATCCCACCAAGTGCAAAGTCATGAAGATTGGGGAAGGGCAAAGAAGGCCGCAGACGGAGTACAGTCTAGGGGGTCAGAGACTACAAACCTCACTCAAGGAAAAAGATCTTGGGGTGAGTATAACACCAGGCACATCTCCTGAAGCGCACATCAACCAAATAACTGCTGCAGCATATGGGCGCCTAGCAAACCTCAGAACAGCATTCCGACATCTTAAGGAATCATTCAGGACCCTGTACACCGTGTATGTTAGGCCCATATTGGAGTATGCGGCACCAGTTTGGAACCCACACCTAGCCAAGCACGTGAAGAAACTAGAGAAAGTGCAAAGGTTTGCAACAAGACTAGTCCCAGAGCTAAGAGGTATGTCCTACGAGGAGAGGTTAAGGGAAATCAACCTGACGACACTGGAGGACAGGAGAGATAGGGGGGACATGATAACGACATACAAAATACTGAGAGGAATTGACAAGGTGGACAAAGACAGGATGTTCCAGAGATTGGACACAGTAACAAGGGGACACAGTTGGAAGCTGAAGACACAGATGAATCACAGGGATGTTAGGAAGTATTTCTTCAGCCACAGAGTAGTCAGTAAGTGGAATAGTTTGGGAAGCGATGTAGTGGAGGCAGGATCCATACATAGCTTTAAGCAGAGGTATGATAAAGCTCACGGCTCAGGGAGAGTGACTTAGTAGCGATCAGTGAAGAGGCGGGGCCAGGAGCTCGGACTCGACCCCCGCAACCTCAACTAGGTGAGTACACACACACACACACACGCACACACACACGCGCGCGCGCGCGCGCGTTTGGAACCCACATCTATCCAAGCACGTAAAGAAACTAGAGAAAATGCAAAGGTTTGCAACAAGACTAGTCCCAGAGCCAAGGCGTCTGTCCTACGAGGAGAGGTTCAGGGAAATCAACCTGGCGACACTGGAGGACAGGAGAGATAGGGGGGACATGATAACGACATATAAAATACTGAGAGGAATTGACAAGGTGGACAGAGACAAAATGTTCCAGAGATTGAAGACAGCAACAAGGGGACACAGTTGGAAGTTGAAGACACAGATGAATCAAAGGGATGTTAGGAAGTATTTCTTCAGCCACAGAGTAGTCAGGAAGTGGAATAGATTGGGAAGCGATGTAGTGGAGGCAGGATCCATACATAGCTTTAAGCAGAGGTATGATAAAGCTCACGGCTCGGGGAGAGTGACCTAGTAGCGATCAGTGAAGAGGCGGGGCCAGGAGCTCGGACTCGACCCCCGCAACCTCAACTAGGTGAGTACAACTAGGTGAGTACACACACACACACACACACACACACACACCTAGTAGCGATCAGTGAAGAGGCATGGCTAGAAGCCGTGTCTCGACCCCTGCAACCACAATTAGGTGAGTACAGTTAGGTGAGTACACACGAGCACGAGGTAGTACAAGTGAGTCACAGCGAATAAAATACTTATTTAGCCTTAGAGTCCTCTAGAAGTGAAATGACCTAGACAGCGAAGTGCTAGAGACGAAATCCAAAGAGATTTAAGAATAGGTATGACAGGTATCTTACAACCAGGAGAATGGAACCAGAAGTGGCTAGCAGAGAGGCAGGGCTCACCAATTTGTACCGAACTATGGTGCAGTATGTTGGACTGCGGGCAGCGGGCAGCGGGCAGCGGGCAGCGGGCAGCGGGCAGCGGGCACCAGCAATCAGGCCTGGTATGGGACCGGGCTGAGGGACTGTGGCTCCGGACACTCTCCTACCACATAGATTTAATCATTCTTTTCAGAGTATAATAATAATAATAATAATAATAATAATAATAATAATAATAATAATAATAATAATAATAATAATAATAATAATACAATCCATCTTGTGTGATGGGATACGATAGTCTAGTTTCATTGTTCCTACAACATATCTTGAATAGGAAAGGAAAGCCGTCCAGTGTCAGTAAACCTGGTATTGGTTCATAAACTAAAATGCTCTTCCTCCACACCCACAGCCGACAAGCAGACGAAAAAAAAACATGAAACATCTGAAGCTTTTATTATAGGAACATTTTGCATAAACAAACTTTATTTAGTTAAAAAAAAATTAAGTTGTAATAATTGTAATAAGTATTTTCCATCTTTTTCTACATTACTCTGTAAAGTTCTTAAGCGATATGTTTTTATAATAAGTGCGGATGGAGCCTTACCCATTTCTTGGTAGTGCTTCATGAAGAGCAGTTTAATGATATTATGAACACAGGTAAAGAATAGCCTGTGAGACCTGGTCGTAACTCAGCAGTAGACTATAATGTATATTTTGCCTTCACTCACTTTATACAGATATGTACACTATGTACAATATGTGCAGATAGAATAATAAGTGTACACCACGGTGACAGATGGTAAAGCAGAAGCCAGGGAGAGTGCATGGTGCTCAACCAGCAGGTAGACAAGTCTACCAGTGCTGACCGCAAGTGAACCATGTTGCTTCAGCTCTGGCAAGCTTGCCTGTGTTTGATCAATGAACCAAGGTACAGATTTAACGATGGGTACCCTGTTGATAGTTAAACCCTTAGCACCCGGTTCACTGGTTGGGAGGCAGCTTATATGGGAGTGTGACATACACTGAATAAAATGTAACATACTCTTTGCATGCTATAAATGAAATACAGCACAACACAATCATCCAACTATTCAGATCTAACCATAACTTCAACATTCTTTCCCATCATATGTGTTTGAATGACTTGTGGAGAATATTCTCTCAGCCTCCCCTCAGCCCTTTGAGGGACTTAGCCCTCCCAGAAGGGGCTAGTGGATTTTTCATTCTTCATAAACAGCTTTATGAGGAACATATGTATGTACCATAGCATCACGAGGCACACCTTCCTCTCCTTGCTTGAGTTCCTGATCAACTTCACAACGAGTTTATACGAGAATAATTACTCTTTTCTCAATAGCAGGAAAATTAAGGGAAGACCTGTACCTCACTTTATCTGCAAATTGGGACTATTAAGAATTCTAGTGTATAGCTAGATAACAAGAAACCTACCCTCTTATATTGAATACTGTTGCAATGTGTAGTAAGGAAGGTATATAAAACCGAACTCAGTAGTTCTTTTGTGCAGAGGGTGACTGTGGGCACTTGGACAGGGCGACAAGCTAGGTTGAATACAGATATCAGAGTGTGAAAACACATCACATACCTCCTGTTGAGAACAAAAAAAATACCGACTTTGTGCGGTAAACTTTGAAATACTGTCAATCTCCTCTAGGAAATCTAGTGTTAAAATGAAACACGAGTGTATCATCCTTGGTATAATCTCGATATGTGTAAAATTTGTGTCTTGGTATGCATTCAGGTGTAATGAACAAAGTGACTCCCTATCAACTAGTGAGGACATAACTACGCATCTGTAGCAGCCTACTCAAGACAAGATACCGGGAAATACTTCTCCTACCACAAACTAGGGGAAATTGAGTCAGTTACAATGCCCAGGTAAGTCCAGCCATACCCACGCCTAATTCCACTAACTGCAACTAATAGGTAGGGATGAGATTTTACTGAAATTACCAATAGATCTCGTGTTATGTGGGTGATTCACCTAAACCCAAGTATCACTACGCATTTCAGATGGTAGTGAAATGCTGAGATATATGCTTCTTTCCGGCAAATTATATAAATAACAAAATTGTTAATCAACAGCCACTGTGGAATCTGGATCGGCACCCCGAAGGGATGTCCAGGGAGAGGCTGCTGGACGTCCTGCTGTTAACAGATAAGTACCGATTGCTATATGTTTGTTTTATGCAGGAAAGTGTAATTATCTATCCAGTTCTCCACACGACCTGTGTTTTTTTTGCTGGTTTCCACTGTGTTGACGACTCTGAAGAAACTTACCTGTTCTTCTCTCTTCGAATTACACAAGATAAATGAGGTATTTTGCCCAAGTTGCTTGTGCTCTGAGTGCTGTCAACTATGCAGGGGTAAAATGTATTGACAGACACTTCTCAGATATTTTGCCGTGTATACGTACTGGGTTCTCAGGAATGATCGGAGAAGCTTGTGGTATTCAGGCGTGATGAAATAGGCGTGGAGTATATATTTGTCTTCGATGTACTTCTGATGAGTTTCGAGAGCTTTTCTACCCCTGTGGCCCGGCCTTGGGCCAGGCTTGTCTTGTGCTTCCTCAGTCAACCAGGCTGTACTGCTAGCCCACGTATCTATCACAACCTAGTTGTTTTGGCACTTGTTGCAGATACTTGTCCAGTTTCCTCTTGGAGACTTCCCATTTGTTCTAGCAGTGTTTCTGATATCTTCGGGAAAGATGTTGAATAGTCTGGGACCACGGATGTGGAGACAATGTTCTTTTATTGTGTCCACGGCGTCCATGCTTTTTTCACTGGGTTTATTTTCCTCTTCCTCCCATATCTCTTACTCTAGTATGTCGTCATGGCAGTGTGCAGATTTGGGACAAGGCCCTCGAATATTTTCCACTTATATATTGCAAGTATCTCTCCTCTGCCCATCTGAGTACATATTTAGAACTCTGGTGAGTTTTCAAGTGGTTTAAATGCTATATTAGCTCTCTGTGGTCCATAAATGATCTCTGAATCTGCTCCGCTCTGATATCTCTCTTGTCCTGAGGGTAGCCGTCAACGCTGAACAATATTCAGGCATGTTGCGAAAGCACAGTGTAATCCCGTAATGGCCTGGATTCCAGTAACTAATGTCTAGTTCTTGATGTCTTTTGTTAAGTAATTAATGCCACTCTCTATACTTGCTGATCACCTAGGCAATCTGCCAGATTTTGTAATCTCTAGATCTCTATTTTAAGGTCTGGTCTTTGATTCGTTAATATATATTTTATGTTTCTAACTGAACAATGCTCGTTAATATGCAATGCACGGCGCGCAGAACCTTATGTTAGCTTACACTACACCTCCGTCACTACCAGGTGGTTAGGCCTCCTAAAGCAAGCTCTGGGCTGGGAGAGAGGAAGACGGGTAGGGTGATAAAGAAGGTAATTCTTTCTCTCCGTACAGCACAACAATGGAACACTCCACGTAAGTCATAACCTCGAATACAACAGTCGTACAGACTAGCTAGAGTACTGGGGAAAGACATAAAAAATGAGCCCTGGAGCAGGTGAACGTCCCCTTGCACTTGTAAACACATGGTATCGGGTATGCAATTAATGGATTATTGTTCCGATGATTTACGACTTCCTAAGGAACTAAGGGTTAGGACTCTTCCTTTCAAACATCAGTTAAGGTTTAACATACCGATCTTTTCTATGGGCCAGATCTAAGATTCTATACGTTCACTGCATATGATATATTGTTATCATTAGATCATAACCCAAAGACTGCTGGCATCCTAGGATCGTTTGTGACATGATTTACAAAGCCAGACATCAATTATCTTTTTTTATCTTCTTTATAATTAATTACAGATTAATGGGTAACCAGTTCTTTGACTCTGACCTTTTCGTCGCTTTGTTATATTTATTGCTTATGAGGGAAGTATCACAAATGCAGGAGAATCACATATGGTCGCAAGACACATTTCTAATCAGATTGGCCTTTCAGATGGCGTTACCAGCTTTTTCATCCTCCTTCAACGCATCCAATGAACAGAAGATGCAAATTGGACCACAACATAAAATTAATTCAGTAGAGGTGGATGATCAAAGCTTCGCTACTGGAACAAGACTAGCTGAAACTATAGTCAATAAACAATCCAAATCCATTGTTGGAAACATTTCTGCAGCAATAACAGAAGGTGCAAGCTCCCAAGAGAAGTGAGCCTGCTTCTTATCTGTGAGGGCACAACACACTGATATTTATCGCGACCAGCACACGTCTTGAACCCGCAGCGGCTCTCCGCCTTGCTGTGCCTAGTCACGCGAAGTACAAGTGCATTTGTTTCAAGGTGGCAGCTGCCCAAAATGGCCTGCACTGATAAAACCTTTGCAAGTTCCAAAGGATGGCATGTTAGACACAGCAAAGTTAACTAGATCATGAAAGGATGTGTTGCCACAGCCAAGTGTACAAAATAGAGAGACCCACGATTTCTGTTGCACAGCATCCTGAATACGCTCTGCCAGGGCCAATGGGATCATATTATACCCTGCAGGAACGACAGACAGTTGAAGTGGGACTACATGTTTGCATTAATTCCAATCTGTGCTGGTCAGCAGGGTAGCAGAAAAAGGTAAGGGTGTCAGAACACAGGATAATGAGTGGCAAGTCAAGAAAATATGAGTGACAGCGCAAGACAACATGAATGCCAAGACAAGACAATATGAGTGTTAAGACAAGATAGTTTGTTTAGCAGAACATGCCAATATTAGTGGAAAGACATGACAAGGCGATAGCACATGACAAGGAAGACACATAACACGGACTGAAGCACATGACAAGGACGGCAGCATATTACCTGGAGTTTACCTGGAGAGAGTTCCGGGGGTCAACGCCCCCGCGGCCCGGTCTGTGACCAGGCCCTGTGATAAAAACGGCAGCATATGATAAGGGCAGCAGGCCATGACAGGAGGAACAGGACATGACAAGAACAACAGGATATGACAGGATCAGCAGAACATGAACAGGGGCAGCAGGACGTGACAAGAGCAGCAGGACATGAAAGGAGCAGAAAAACCTGACAAAGGCAGCACAACACAACAAGAGCAGCAGGACATGGCAGAACAGCAGAATGTAACATAGACATTAGAACATGACAGGGACAGAGCAGGACATGACAGGGGCAGTAAGACATGATAGGGGCAGCAGGACATGACAGGGGCAGAGCAGGATATGACATGGGCAGAGCAGGACATGACAGGGGCAGCAGGACATTACAGGGGCAGAGTTGGATATAACAGGGGCAGCAAGACATGACTGGAGCAGCAGGACACGACAGGGGCAGAACAGGATATGACATGGGCAGAGCAGGACATGTCAGGGGCAGAAGGACATGACAGGGGCAGAATAGGACATGACGGGCAAAGCAGAACATGACAGGAGCAGCAGGAGATGACAGGGGTAACAGGACATGACAGGGACATCAGGACATGACAAGGGTAGCACGACATGACAGGGACATCAGGACATAACAAGGGTAGCAAGACAGGGAGATCAATGACTGTAACATGAAGACAAACTCAGTTGAGTGAGCAGTGACTCTCTGACCAGTGGTGCGTGACTGTGGTGTTATTACTGCCTGTTAATTATTTATGACGATGAGATCAATAATCACCTTTATCCGGTGAGTGAGATAATCCGTGTTGACTGACCTATGGGAAGTTTAAGAGGGAGGATCTGAGGAAGGGAGAGATGGAGGGAGGAAGGAAGAAATAATAATAATCTTTATTTACTACAAGTACATGTACATGGTATACAGTCCTAGCTGACAACAATGACATACTACTACATAGAAAGCCACTTGTTATGCTGAGCATCTCGGGCAAATTAGGTCAGTGTCCCAGGATGCGACCCACACCAGTCGACTAACACCCAGGTACCCATTTTACTGATGGGGAACATAGACAACAGGTGGAAAGAAACACGCCCAATGTTTCTACTCTGGCTGGGAATCGAACCCAGGCCCTCACCGTGTGAAGCGAGAGCGTTAACCACCAGGCCACCAGAGCCACAGGATGGAAGGAAGGAAGGAAGGAAGAAAGAAAGAAAGAAAGAAAGAAAGAAAGAAAGAAAGAAAGAAAGAAAGAAAGAAAGAAAGAAAGAAAGAAAGAAAGGTAGGAAGGAAGGAAGGAAGGAAGGAAGGAAGGAAGGAAGGAAGGAAGGTAGGAAGGAAGGAAGGAAGGAAGGAAGGAAGGAAGGAAGGAAGGAAGAAAGGAAGGTAGGAAGAAAGAAAGAAAGAAAGAAAGAAGGAAAGAAAGAAAGAAAGAAAGAAAGAAAGAAAGAAAGAAAGGAAGGAAGGAAGGAAGGAAGGAAGGAAGGAAGGAAGGAAGGAAGGAAGGAAGGAAGGAAGGGAGGAAGGAAGGTAGGAAGGAAGGAAGGAAGGAAGGAAGGAAGGAAGGAAGGAAGGTAGGAAGAAAGAAAGAAAGAAAGAAAGAAAGAAAGAAAGAAAGAAAGAAAGAAAGAAAGAAAGGAAGGAAGGAAGGAAGGAAGGAAGGAAGGAAGGAAGGAAGGTAGGAAGGAAGGTAGGAAGGAAGGAAGGAAGGAAGGAAGGAAGGAAGGAAGGAAGGAAGGAAGGAAGGAAGGAAGGAAGGAAGGAAGGAAGGAAGGAAGAAAGAAAGAAAGAAAGAAAGGAAGGAAGAAAGGAAGGAAGGAAGGAAGGAAGGAAGGAAGGAAGGAAGGAAAGAATGGAAGGGATAGGAGGTGAGCGGGGAAGAAAGACGAAAGATATAAAACAAGGATGGGGAGAATGAGGGAGGTGTAAAGCCAAGTAGGAAGAGGATGTGTAGAGGGATGGGAGGCAGATGGCGGTGAAATGGGAGATGGAGGATATGGAGAGACGAAGAGAGAGAGAGAGAGAAAGAGAGAGAGAGAGAGAGAGAGAGAGAGAGAGAGAGAGAGAGAGAGAGAGAGAGAGAGAGAGAGACAGAGAGAGAGAGAGAAAGAGAGATGATGATGATGATGATTAAGATAACGGATGACTTGACGAGACTCAGGAAAATAATTCCAACAAAGAAGAGGCTGGTAGCAGACAAGTGTACCCAGGTGGGAGGCTGTGAAGCCCTGTCTTCCACATTCTCTACACTGACGACTTGAACCTCAGTTTACAATCGACAGAACCCGAGTTCTATCTCTGAGCGAGTCGAGATGTCTGAGAAACTCTTACATCTGAAGACCCAGTTCACTTTGAAAGAAAAAAAAAACAGAAAAACCAAGAGAAGAGGACGTGAAGGAGACACAAGACTTTGCTTTTCCTTGGTTTATTCTTCTTCATATTCCATCCATTTTTCTTTTCGTTTAGTGCCTGGCTTTACATCGGTTTTAAATTCCAGATAAGAGTAAGACACATGTGCAACATCTGGGTATCTTTATTGTAGACGTTTCGCCATCCAGTGGCTTTATCAATACAAATTCTAGGACAAAACTTGAAGACAGTAGAACTATGTACAGAAGATGAGGTAATCAGTCCCTCAACCTAGGAGTAGGTGCGAACAGCACCATAGTCGTGGAGATTCTGAAGCAGAAGAAAGAATCCTGGCGCTTATATAGTAACGTCAGGTGTAGCAGACGAGGGCATATTCACTGGTAGGCGGGATTCCCCAGTGGAAGTAGGTCCATCCCAAAGTGATGGGTTAGTTGTAGTAGTAGTTGTCGTAGTCGTGAAGGTTATGTACATGTCCTCAGAATTAAGATTCCATGATGTTGCAGTGTCTGACAAGTTGTGTACGAATGGTATATAATACCGACAAGATGAGAGTAAGACACATGTGCAACATCTGGGTATCTTTATTGTAGACGTTTCACCACGACTATGGTGCTGTTCGCACCTACTCCTAGGGATTGAGGGACTGATTACCTCATCTTCTGTACATAGTTCTACTGTCTTCAAGTTATGTCCTAGAATTTGTATTGATAAAGCCACTGGATGGCGAAACGTCTACAATAAAGATACCCAGATGTTGCACATGTGTCTTACTCTCATCTTGTCGGTATTATATACCATTTCGTACACAAATTCCAGATATATTGTTCACCTTCTCCAGTCTCAAAGTTTGCTGTATTTCATTCTTTGTCATCTACTTTTATTTTTCTAGAGAAGAGGGAATGGGATAAATTCATTGTTTATCTAGATACTCCGCGCTTACCGCACGGAGGATCAAGCCTCCACCTCTTCTTGAGGTGAATGACCAACTAGGGTTTAGCGCTTCATATAATGACGAGGATGATGGTTATTATCATATTAACAATAATAATAATAATAATAACCTGATGGAATTTGGAAAACTCTTCGTATCTAGAAACTACCGTAAGAGATGGAGAAGTTAGTGGTGTTACTCGGAATTCTTAAAAAAATAAAGAAATGTTTCGATATAAAATAAAATGTACGTTGTATATATGAAAAGAAATCAACACTGGAGCAGCCATCCGCAATGATCTATTGTACACGAAGCAACGTCTAGCTACAAGCGACAATCCTTAAATAATTGTAGGCTTTAGTGGTAGAAATTTTCAAATAAAACAGTTACAGTGTACTTGTCAGACCGTATCCAGCAGTGTATTTAAATTTTGGTCACCAAATTACGTACGCTATTAAGATACCTGGATAAGGTAGAGAGAGAAGGGTGACTAAGCTAGTTCCATCGTTATACGATAAACCCCGGTAACAAAAACTAAAAAAAAAATTTTTGTACAAAGCGAAAATAATGACAGGATTAAATTCAGACGTTTAAAATACCGAATGTAAATTTGAACTCAGATATTGCCCTATGATAATTAAGGACAAGCTCAATATAGCCCCCCTAAGAAATGAACTGACGTAGCACTTTCGAAACACCAATTTCAAACGAATACAATACGAAGACAAACCTGTAATTAAACAAAAATATATTTATGATGTTCTCCACCCCTTGGCTGACAGTGGTCGGCGAGGAGAAATTTATTGCCATAGAGATTTATACAGTGGTAGTTTCGGGCCGAGGCCCGTCCACGCTAGCCAGGAAAAGGGCAGACTGAATCACACGGGTATCTTAGAGCCAAGGTCCATGGGCAGGATCCTCATTTTTTTTTTAACAGGGTTTGACAAGGTTAGGTTAAGGATCCCTAACTTTATTGACAAGCTACTGACAAATTAAGGATTCCTAATTTTATTGACAAGCTAAGAGTTTTTACCCACTTCAGATCTCTCTCTCTCTCTCTCTCTCTCTCTCTCTCTCTCTCTCTCTCTCTCTCTCTCTCTCTCTCTCTCTCTCTCTCTCTCTCTCTCTCTCTCTCTCTCTCTCTCTCTGTCTCTCTCTCTCTCCCTCCCTCCCTCTTTCTTGATTCAATTTTTTTACAGTTTTTCCATCGCTTACTCTCTTTCCCCTGTCTCCTCTCTCTATTTCTTAGCTTTCCCCCAGTGACGCGTGACCACGACAATACATAAGCCGCTGAACCTTTCAAGTCTCTCCCTTCCCTTCTTATTCCCTGCGTCCAGCACTTTCCCTTGTCCTCCTCCTTCCCCCACCATGGAGATCCTCGTCTTTCCTCTGTTCCCTCTCCCACACATCCTAAGGATCTTGCTCCTTTCCGCCCTTCTCCCCTCCACCCAGTAATATCCCTCCACTCACTCCCCCTTCCCATCTTTCATGGGAGACTCGACGGTAGACTGAAACACCTGTGAGGTAATAACCTTCTTCTTGCTTATTTACAAGTGGCAGGCAGCTGCCCTATCGTCTCACCATCAGAGGGTTGGAGGTCCAAGGAAGATATCTTTGGCGATTTTCTTCACCTTCTGGCTTTAGATGTTCAGTGTCTACGACGAATTTTGTGACTTCTGGAATCTTGCGATTTCAGAGATTTGGTGGTTTAAGGGACCTTGTGGTTGTAGAGTTATTGTGGCCTGAGAACCCCTTGTAGAACATGGTTCTTTGTGGTTTTGATGATCTTGTAGCTGGAAGGACATTGTGGCTTTTGTACCGTTGTGTTATTGGTGAGATCTTGGCTTTTTTGCCATCTTTCGGTTTCGCATATCTTGTGACTTTACGAACCTCGAGCCTTATAGCCCAGGAATCATATTCTTCTCGGTGATCTTCTAACTACGGATGTATCAACAAAGCCATATAGTGACATGTAAGGCAGATATACAATTTGCTGCTTCTTAATGGTCACTAAAGGAAGAGAGACGCTGGAAAAAGACGTCTAATGGTAGTTCAGAGACATTTCTCGTGGGGGAAACCTTAAGTTCACTACGTTTCATCCATAAAGTGGCTTTATCTCCCACAGTGTGGCTTTATCACGTACCTGATAAAACCCCACTGTGGGTGAAACCTTATTAAATGAAATTTCTCTCCTTCTCAAATTAACTTTGAATTACTGTCTGCGGCTCTCGGCGGTCGTCGTCTACAGCTTCAAAAGCCTGAGGCAAGTTCGAACCCCTGGGAAATATTTAAAAAGAAAAATGAAAGACTCGTTCATTTACAAAACAAGTATCGCATTTTTTTTTTCAGGGTCGAAGTTTAAGTAAACACAGCATGTGAAACCTTGTTTTGTCTGCTCGATATGTTCAATAAAGATCAAGGTAAATTTTTTGCGATATCAGTAATTACTATAAAATAATTATTTCAATTGGTAATTAAAATAACGTATGAAATGCTAGTGATATTAATAGGGGTAATTATAATAGTGATAATAATAGTTCTTAATTATGTTATCAACTGTAATAAGGGTAGAGGCATAATGAGAGAGAAAATATTTAATTAAGGTGTTCCTTTCCACTTCGTGTTCTCCAACCACCCTTCCTTCCTTCCTTCCTTCCTTCCTTCCTACTCTATTTCTCCAATTCTTCTTTCCCTACTTCTCCAGTCTTATTTCGCCCCCCTCTCCCTTTCCTCTATATTTTCACCCCTCCCTCTTCTTTTCCTTTGTCTTCTTTTATCTTTCTAATAGTCACCCTTTACATTCATAACACATCACAATAATTTCACTACTCGGTTCAGTTTTTCTTTTAGTCATTGTTCCTGTCATCGTCTTCACGAACCTTCTTTCCTCCTGGTACTACTGATGCTTCTACGACTGCTACTGCTTTTACTACTACTACTGCTACTATTATTACTACTTCTACTACTACTACTATCAGTACTACTATTACTATTACTATTATCACTACTACTACTACTACTACTGCTACTACTACTCCTGCTACTACTACTATCACTGCTACTGCTACTACTACTACTACCACTACAACTCTTACTACTACTACTACCTCTACTATTACTACTACTACTACTACTACTACTACTACTACTACTACTACTCTTCCTCGTCCTCTTCCTTTTCTTCATTCTCTTCCTCTTCCTCTTATTCCTCCTCCTCTTTCTCCACTCTCCTTTTTCCTCTTGTCCATTCTTCTCCGATATTCTCTAGCCTTTTACTATGTATCTACCTTGGCTGCACCTACGAGACATCCAGCCACAATGTTTATAACAAGTCCCTTTCAGCAAGATCTCCCTCGTGTGCTCTCCCAGGTCTGCCACGTTCTGCTCTGCTAAGAAGCTGCAGAAGCGGCAGCTACAATCAGAAGGATCTGTGAAGCGTGAATTAATGGATATCCTGACATTGCACCTGAAAATCTCTGTTTAGCGCCGTTTTCAAGCATTATACTGGTGTTCCACATGTGCAGGATCCCTCCGTGATCCTTTAGGTCCGTCGACCGTCGGTCTTCCTGATATCTAAGACTCTTGATCCCGACATGTCTAGCAGAGCTCAATAAGGATCAATGCAGCATATAATCTCTTGAGAAGGAAAAAAAAATCTCCTTTGTTCACTGTTACTCAAAGTTTGTTCGTCATATTTGCTATAGTTCCGTCTCAGGGGAGAGGGAGGTCGTTTTTAATGCTCTTTCTTCCCTCCCCCCATAATTTTTTTTCTGTAAACAATACTCATCATTATTGTTTGGGTGTTTGCTTGTCAATACTTCCTCTTGTTAATATAATCTTGTATTCATCTTAGTCATTGTGGGAGCTTTGTAGCTGGGCGCCTCTGCCAATACGAAGGGGAACGAGCTGACCTGCTGTGTATGTATATGTATATATGTGTGCTTGGGTGTGTGTATGTGTGTGTGTGTGTGTGTGTGTGTGTGTGTGTGTGTGTGTGTGTGTGTGTGTGTGTGTGTGTGTGTGTGTGTGTGTGTGTGTGTGTGTGTGCACTCACCTAATTGTACTCACCTAATTGTGGTTGCAGGGATCGATTCACAACTACCGACCCTGCCTCTTCACTGGTCGCTACTAGGTCACTCCCTCCCTGTGTGTGTGTGTGTGTGTGTGTGTGTGTGTGTGTGTGTGTGTGTGTGTGTGTGTGTGTGTGTGTGTGTGTGTGTGTGTGTGCACTCACCTATATGTACTCACCTGTATGTGGCTGCAGGGGTCGATTCATAGCTCCTGGCCCCACCTCTTTACTGGTCGATACTAAGTTAGTCTCTCTCCCTGCTCCATGAGCTTTATCATACCTCCGTCCTTAAGTACGGAGGTATGATAAAGCACCTGTATGATAAAGCACCTGTTACACCCGTCCTTAAAGCTATGTATGGAATTTGCCTCCACTACTTCACTCTCCATATTATTTCACTTCCTGGCAACTTGAAGGCTAAAGAAATACTTCCTAACATCCCTATGACTCATCTGGGTTTTCAACTTCCAATTGTGGCTCCTTGTTCCTCTATCCCATCTCTGAAACACTCGAGCCCTGTCCACCTTGTCAGTTCCTCTCAGTATTTTATACGTCATTATCATGTCCCTCCTGTCCCTCCTATCCTCCAATGTCATCAGGTTGAGTTCCATTAATCTCTCCTCGTAAGACATATCTTTCAGTTCCGGGACTAATCTTGTTGCAAACTTTTGCACTTTCTCCAATTCTTGACGTGTTTGGCTAAGTTTGGGTTCCATACTGGTGCTGCATATTTCAGTATGGGCCTTACTTACACGGTGTACAATGTCGTGAATGATTCCTTACTCAGATGTCGAAATGATTTTCTCAGGTTTGCCAAGCGTCCATATGCTGTAGCAGTTATTGGATTGATGTGTGCCTCAGGGGACGTGTTCGTTATAACACTTACCCCAAGTTCCTTTCCGACGTTTGCAGCCTTTGAGCCCCTAACCTGTACTCCGTCTGCGGTCTTTTTTGTCCTTCCCCAATCTTCAAAACTTTGCACTTACTGGGGTTAAACTCCAGGAGCCATTTGTCGGACCAGACTTGTAGTCTGTCCTGATCCCCTTGTAATCTTAACTGATCTTCGCTCGCTTGTATTCTCCTCATCAGTTTCGCATCATCAGCGAAAAGCGACACTTCTGAATCTATTGCTGCATTATGTTATTCACATATACAAGAAACAGCACCGGACCTGGGACTGACCCTTGTGAAACCCCACTCGGCACATTCGCCCACTCTGACAGTTCATTACGTACAAACACTCGTTGTTTCCTTCCTGTCAGGTATTCCCTGATCCATTGCAATACTTTTCCTACTATTCCTGCCTGCTCCTCTAATTTTTGTACTTGTGTGTTACTGTGTCAAAAACCTTCTTGAAGTCCAAAAAGTTGCAATCTACCCATCCCTCTCTCTCCTGTCTTACTTCTGCTTATCATAGAACTCAAGTTAGGTACGAGCCCAATCCTTTCAATATGCTCCACCACTTTTCTCCTAATCAACTTTTCCCTGACTTTACATGCTATACAAGCCCTTGATACTGGTCTGTAGTTTAACGCTGCCTGTCTGTCTCCTGTCTTAAAAATTGGAACTACATTTGCTGTTTTCCACGCCTCAGGCAATTGCCCAGTTTCGATAGATTTATTGAAGATTGCCACTAGCAGCACACATAGTTCCTCTGCTCCTTCTCCCAGGATCCATGGAGATATGTTATTTGGGCCCACCGCCTTTGAGGTATCTAGTTCACTTAGTACTTTCTTCACCTCCTCCTTGGTTATGTGTATTGTGTCCAGCACCTGCTGTTTCACCCTACTTCAATGGTTTGCTGGTAGTATTTCTGTCTCTATAGTGAATACTTCTCTAAATCTTGTGTTAAGTTCATCACATATTTCTTGGTCACTCTTCGTCAGCTCCCCTCCTTCTTTCCTCAGTCTGATTACCTGGTCCTTGACTGTTGTTTTTCTCCTAATGTGACTGTATAACAACTTTGGTTGAGATTTGACTTTTGATGCTATGTCGTTCTCTTATTGCCTCTGGGCCTCTCCTTATCCCTGCATATTCGTTTCTGTTTCTTCTGCTTAACTTGTTTCCTTGAGTCCTTTGCCTTCTATACTTATTTCGTGCTCTAGCACACTTGGTTTTGCCCTCTTTACATCTCATGTTAAACCATGGGTTCACTCTGGTCTTATCATTTTTACTGTTACCTTTTGGAATGAAGTTCTATTCTGCCTCCCTGCACTTAGTGGTTACTAGTTCCATCATTTCATTTACTGTCTTTTTCTCTAGTTCCCTTTTCCACTGTACTTTATGCAGGAATTTTCCCATGCTTATGTAATCCCCTTTCTTGAAGTTTGGCTTTTCTCCTCCTTCTCGTGCTGCTGCATTCTCCACTGTTAACTCTAAAAGGTATTCAAAACTCAGGACATCGTGATCACTAGCACCAAGGGGTCTTTCGTGTGTGATATCTCCTATTTTTGAACTACTCATGGTGAGTATGAGATCCAGCCTTGCTGCAACATCCTCTCCTCTCTCTCTGGTTGTATCCCTAACATGTTGGTGGATGAAGTTCTCCAATACTGTCTCCAACATCTGAGCCCTCCAAGTTTCTGGTCCCCCTTGTGGCTCTAGGTTTTCCCAGTCAATCTCTCTATGATTGAAATCCCCCATTACGAGAAATTTTGTCCTACCCATATGAGCCCTACTGGCCACTTCAGCTAGTGTATCCGCCATTGTTCTATTGCACCCACCAAACTCTTGTCTTGTCCTCCTGTTGTTCAGTTGTTGGTTATACACCACTGCTATCATCACCTCTGGACCCCAAGTCTGAAGTGTTCCTACAATGAAATGGTTTGTTTACCCCTCTGTCCACGCCTTTCATTTCTTCAAAACTCTACTGGTTTTTGATGAGCAGTGCCACTCCTGCCCCTCCTCTGTTCTCTCTGTCTTTCCTCAGGATCTGATAGCCAGTTGGAAAGACTGCATCTGTTATCATCCCTGTAAATTTTGTCCTTATTATTGTTATGATGTCAGGGGCTGCTTCAATGATTCGTTCTTGCCACTCTTCACTCTCATTTGTTATTCCATCTGCATTGGCGTGCCATACCTTCCTTTCCAGTACTGTATTCTGGGAGGTGGAAGAGGATTGTGCAGGCTGTGGGTGGGGGAGGCAGGGCGGAATATTATTGAAAGCTGCTGTGATTGTAAAATTAGTGCTTGGGGGGGGGGGAAATAAAGTTCGGTTTGTTTCTGGTTAGTGTGTTTGATTGATATGGAGTGACAGGGGTTGAGGGGTTTCTATAATCATTTGTGTTTGATGTTCCTCTGGAGGCTGAGCTTTCCTGTCTGTCGTTGCCTGTCCTGTCTCTCTTTCCTTCCACTGGTTTCGTCTTATTCTCACTCTCAGTTGTTCCCTTTCTTTTCATATTCTGATTTGATTGAGGTACACTTGTTGATATTCTTGAGAGTTCTTTAACAGAGGCTTCTGTTGTAATATCCTGTTCTGTACCACTTTTGTACTGAATATCAATTTGATTGGTCGATTTTTCCCCCTCAAATACCCCCAGGTCAGTGAAAATTTTCTACCTGAGACATGTCCTTCTCTCCTGTTATTGCAATGATGCTCTTAATCTCTTTTTCCTCCCAATGCTTTCTTTCATCATAGGTCTTCCCTTCAGCCTCCTGAAGCCCATAAATAATTATTGACCTCTCCCTCTCTTCTTCCCATTTCTTTTCCCCCCATATCTCTGGATATGATTTAAGCATCTCCTATGTTGTTTCCCTTATCATCTCCTGGACACCCTGATGGCTTGATAACAGTTCTGCAGGGGACTTCTTGGCTCCATCCCCTACTTCAGTCCCATCACAGCCTCCTGATGTTTCCATTTCAGTTACCTTGTTCCTTTCGGACCTCATTATATCCTGCTTCACCACATCCATTTCCTCCTCCAGTCTCTGTATCTTTGCCTCAGCAGCTACATCTCGTGATTCCCACTTCATGCTCTCTGCAGATAGCTTCTCTAACATGTTATTGCAAAGCTCATTTAACTTTTCCTCCCAGTCTTGATTCATTTTGTTCTTGAGCCTTTCTACCCATTCCTTTTCAGACCAGCCATCCTCGGTTCCCTTGCCTTTACATTCTCCCTTTTGAAATCCCATTCTATTTTTTATCCTGTTAGGATGCTCTAGATCCTTCAGCTTGTGTGAAATTATATGTGTGTGTGTGGGTTTATGTGCTAATGTGTTAGGCTAGGTTTGTCTATGTGTACACATGTATGTGTGTGTGTACTCACCTAATTGTACTCACCTAATTGTGGTTGCAGGGGTCGATACTCAGCTCCTGGCCCTGCCTCTTCATTGATCGCTACTAGGTCCTCTCTCTCTCTGCTTCCTGAGCTTTGTCATACCTCTTCTTAAAACTATGTATGGTTCCTGCCTCCACTACTTCACTTGCTAGGCTATTCCACTTCCTGATGACTCTATGACTGAAGAAATACTTCCTAACGTCCCTGTGACTCGTCTGAATCTTCAGCTTCCAGTTGTAACCCCTTGTTTCTGTGTCCCCTCTCTGGAACATCCTATCTCTGTCCACCTTGTCTATTCCTATCAGTATCTTGTATGTCGTTATCATGTCTCCCCTGACCCTTCTGTCCTCCAGTGTCGTCAGTCCAATTTCCCTCAACCTTTCCTCGTACGACATTCCCCTGAGCTCTGGGACTTGCTTTGTTGCAAACCTTTGTACTTTCTCTAACTTCTTGACGTGCTTGGCCAGGTGTGGGTTCCAGACTGGTGCTGCATACCCCAGTATGGGCCTTACACACACAGTGTACAGTGTCTTAAACGATTCCTTATTAAGGTATCGGAACGCTATTCTCAGGTTTGCCAGGCGCCCGTATGCTGAAGCAGTTATTTGGTTGATGAGTGCCTCTGGTGACGTGCTCGGTGTTATGGTCACCCCAAGGTCTTTCTCCCTGAGTGAGGTCTGTAGTCTTTGTCCACCTAGCCTATACTCTGACTGCAGTCTTCTTTGCCCCTCCCCAGTCTTCATGACTTTGCATTTGGCAGGGTTGAATTCGAGAAGCCAGTTTCTGGACCACATGTCCAGCCTGTCCAGGTCACTTTGCAGTCCTGCCTCATCCTCATCCGATTTAATTCTTCTCATCAGTTTCACATCATCTGCGAATAGGGACACTTCAGAGTCTATTCCTTCCATCATGTCGTTCACATATATCAAAAATAGCACTGGTCCTAGAACTGACCCCTGTGGGACCCCGCTCGTCACAAGCACCCACTGTGATACCTCTCCACGTACCATGACTCGTTGTTGCCTCCCTGTCAGGTATTCCCTGATCCATTGCAGTGCTCTCCCTGTTATATGCGCCTGATCCTCCAGCTTCTGTACTCTTGTGGGGAACTGTGTCAAAGGCCTTCCTGCAGTCTAGGAAAAAGCAGTCAACCCACCCCTCTTTCCCGTGTCTTACTTCTGTTACCTTATCATAAAACTCCAGAAGATTTGTGACACAGGATTTGCCTTCCATGAACCCATGCTGGTTTCCATTTATAATCTTGTTCCGTTCCAGGTGTTCCACCACTCTCCTCCTGATAATCTTCTCCATGACTTTGCACACAATACATGTCAGAAACACAGGTCTGTAGTTTAGTGCCTCATTTCTGTTTCCTTTCTTAAATATGGGGACTACATTTGCTGTCTACCATTTCTCAGGTAGTTGCCCAGTTTCAAGGGATGTGTTGAAGATTGTGGTTAGGGGCACGCACAGCATCTCTGCTCCTTCTCTAAGGACCCACGGGGAGATGTTGTCCGGTCCCATCGCCTTTGAGGTATCAAGGTTGCTTAGCAGCTTCTGCACTTCCTCCTCGGTTGTTCGTATGTCATCCAACACTTGTTGGTATATTCCCTCTTGATGTTCCCTTCTGTGCTGTCTTCCCAGAGCCCTTCCTGTCTCTACTGAAAAAACTTCCTTAAATCTCCTGTTTAGCTCCTCACATACCTCCTGATCATTTCTTGTGGGTTCTCCACCTTCTCTCCTCAGTCTGATCACCTGGTCTTTGACTGTTGTCTTCCTCCTGATGTGGCTATACAACAGTTTCGGGTCAGTCTTGATTTTCGATGCTATGTCATTTTCATACTGTCGCTTGGCCTCCCTCCTTACCTGTGCATACTCGTTCCTGGCTCTGCGACTAATCTCCCTATTTTCATGTGTTCTCTGCCTTCTGTACTTTTTCCATTCTCTATTGAACTTCGTTTTTGCCTCCTTACACCTTCGGGTAACCAGGGGCTCGTTTTGGTCTTCCTATTGTTTCTGTTGCCCTTGGGAATAAACCTTTCCACTGCCTCGTTGCATTTTGTTGTTACATATTCCATCATTTAATTTACTGGCTTTCCTGCCAGTTCTCTGTCCCACGGAACCTCTTGCAGGAAGTTCCTCAACCCTATGTAGTCCCCTCTTTTATAGTCTGGCTTTTCCCCTTCAACTCCTGTTACTCTCTCCACTTGCAACTCTACTATGTATTCAAAGCACAGAACCACGTGGTCACTAGCTCCTGGGGGACTAGGGGACTGTGTGTGTGCGTGTGTGTGTGTGTGTGTGTGTGTGTGTGTGTGTGTGTGTGTGTGTGTGTGTGTGTATGTGTGTGTGTGTGTGTGTGTGTGTGTGAGCGTGTGTGTGTACTCACCTAGTTGTGGTTGCGGAGGTTGTGTCGCAGCTTCTGGCCCCGCCTCGTCACCTGGCCGCTACCCGGTCACTCTTCCAGCTCCATGAGCTTTGTCATACCTCTTCTTAAAGATATGTGTGGATCCTGCCTCCACTACATCACTACCCAGGCTATTCCACTTCCTGACAACTCTGTGACTGAAGAAATACTTCCTAACATCCCTGTGGTTCATCTAATTCTTCAACTTCCAACTGTCACCCCTCGTTGCTGTGTCCCATCTTTGGAACATGCTGTCTTTGTCCACCTTGTCTATACCTCTCAGTATTTTATATGTCGTTATCATATCCCCCCTAACTCTCCTGTCTTCCAGTGTCGTCAGGTCGATTTCCCTTAACCTCTCCTCGTAGGCCATACCCCTTAGCTCCGGGACTAGTCTTGTTGCAAACCTTTGCACTCTCTCTAGTTTCTTTACATGCTTGGCTAGGTATGGGCCCAACGTACACAGTGTACAGGGTCCTGAATGATTCCTTATTTAGATGTCGGAATGGAAATAAATGGTATAAAATACCGACACAATGGAAATATAAACACAAATGCAGTATAATGTGATCCTTTATTGACAACGTTTCACCCACACAGTGGGCTTTTTCAAGTCACACACGGTAGATCCGTGTGTGACTTGAAAAAGCCCACTGTGTGGGTGAAACGTTGTCAATAAAGGATCACATTACACTGCATTTGTGTTTATATTTCCAGATGTCGGAATTCTGTTCTTAGGCTTCCCAGGAGCCCGTATGCTGCGGCAGCTATTTGGTTGATGTGCGCCCCAGGAGATGTGCCCAGTGTTATACTCACACCAAGATCCTTTTCCTTGAGTGAGGTTTGTAGGCTCTAGCCTCCGTCTGTCGTCTTCTTTGCCCTGCCCCAATCTGCATGACTTTGCACTTGGTGGGGTTGAACTTCAGAAGCCCGTTTCTGGACCATGTCTGCAGTCTGTCCAGATCCCTCTGTGGGTCTCCCTGGTCCTCGTCCGATTGAATTCTTCTCATCAACTTCACATCATCTGCAAACAGGTACACTTCGGAGTCTATTCCTTCTGTCATGCCGTTCATAAATACCAGACACAGTACCGGTCCTAGGACTGATCCCTGTGGCAACCCGCTCGTTACCGGCACCCACTCTGACACCTCGCCACTTACCATGACTCGCTGTTGTCTTCCTGACAGGTATTCCCTGATCCATTGTAGTGCCTTCCCTGTTATCCGTGCTTGGTCCTCCAGCTTCCACACTAATCTCTTGTGTGGAACTGTGTCAAACACCTTACAGTCCAAGAAAATGCAGTCTACCCGCCCCTCTCTCTCTCTTGTCTTACTGCCATCACCCTGACATAGAACTCCAGTAGGTTTGTGATGCAGGATTTCCCGTCCCTGAAACCGTGCTGGCTGTTGTTAAGCTCATTCCTCTCAAGGTGCTCCACCACTCTTCTTCTGATAATTTTCTCCATGACCTTGCATACTGTACAAGTCAGTGACACTGGTCTGTAGTTCAATGCTTCGTGTCTGTCTCCTTTTTTAAAAACTGGGGCTACATTTGCTGTCTTCCATACTTCTGGCAGTCGTCCTGTTTCGAAAGATGTGTTGAAGATAGTTGTTAATGGTACACATATCGCCTCTGCTCCCTCTCTCAGGACCCATGGAGAGATGTTATCCGCCCCTATCGCCTTTGCGGTGTCTAGCTTGCTTAACAGCCTCTTCACTTCTTCATCGGTTGTATGTATTGTGTCCAACGCAATACATATAAGGCAGAGAGGTGTACCCCACCTCTCTGTCTTTCTGGATACTCTTCTGTCTCCTCTGTGAACAGTTCTTCGCGGTCGTTTTCTGTGACCTCCCTTCCTTCCTCAACATGATTACCTGGTGCTTGACTGTGGTATTCCTCCTGACGTGGCTGTACAACAGCTTTGTCATTCTCATATTGCCTTTGGGCCTCTCGTCTTACCTGCGCATATTCATTTCTGGCTCTACGACTGGTCTCCTTGTTCTTCTGGGTCCTTTGCCTTCTGTACTTCTTCCATTCTCTAGCACACTTGGTTTTGGCGTGTGTGTGTGTGTGTGTGTGTGTGTGTGTGTGTGTGTGTGTGTGTGTGTGTGTGTGTGTGTGTGTGTGTGTGAGTGTGTGAGTGTGTGTGTGTGTGTGTGCGCACGCAGGAAGGTTTGTATTTTCAGGGGTTGAATCTTATTTCTTAACACCACCTCTAAGTTATTTTGTCTTTCAGTCTATTTCTTCCTGATTAAATTCTCCTCTGATTACATTCTCTGCTGTTCGTCAGTCTGTCTTCTCAGGGATTTCATTGTAACCTTATTTTCTGGGAAGATCAGAAGAGTATGGTAGGAAGGAATTGCTGTGTTGGTATTGGGTAGCGTGTTGTTGGTGGGTGAAACGATAGTAGTTAGATTTATTGTGAGAGACAGACATATATAGGAAAAAAAGGGAGAATTTGGATGGGGATAAGATGGAGGGATGTTGGGGCAAGTCCGGACTCGGAGTATGAGGAAGACACAGGGGGTGAAAGGGGCTCGCTATTTATTGCGTGTAATCTCTCTGCCTAATCCATCTCCATTGAATAATTTTCTTCATAGTCATTTCTGTTAATTTTTGTTGAACTCTGAGCCTCTAATTTTT
>NC_091297.1:40297973-40303749 GCF_038502225.1 Cherax quadricarinatus | reverse complement strand
GAAAGATGGCCAACGCATATGCAGGATTCCAGTTTCTCTTTCTTCTTCAGCTTGGAGTAATATACGTGAGTCGTTTTAATTTGCAGTTCTCTCAACTCTGGGGAACCTGAAGCTGGGGGCGTTTAATATTCATAATGGAGAAAATACTCTCGCATGGTGAGTTGGGGATGAACGAGAGAGAGACTCCGTAAATCTCCCTAGGTCTCGGTCTCTTTGGTGGCAACTTTTCTAATCCTCGAAGTGGAGCTTGCCACCCCGTTAAGGATGTATATTTCCTGAGGTTCTGGTCCTCTCGCTACTAGTTAGTCCCCCAACACAGTCATTTGTCAGCCTCTTACGCACACTTTTAAAGATAGTATTATATTTTCATTTTCAGTCTTAAAGTCTTCTTGCAAAGGAATTTACATAAGTATTTTTGTATATATATAATTTTTTGGGTGAGATAAAGTTCTCTATGAGTAATGTTTTACAGTTTTAAAAGATTAGATTTTGGCAACACAGAATGCGAGGAAAATTATGAATACATTTACGGTTTCCTGTATTTCTCCACGCGTCTTTGATAGATTATTGAGACTTTTGAATTTACTTATTTACAATTTAAGAACAACTTAATGCCGAGTTATTATGTTGCAGTAGTTAGAAAAGGGGTAACTGGAAAATGAAAATCGAGAAGAGTTTTAGAACTGGAATATGTAAGGTAAAAGATAATGAGAAATATATACAGACTGTAAGTGAGAAATATAAAGAAATTCTTGAGCGTAAGGTGAAGGTGGCGTAAGACTCGCAGAGAACATCTGGAACGCAATCTCTACTCAGATAGGCAATAATACACCTATAATACATAATTCACTCAGAGATGAGTTAAATTATGTACTCTACTTATATACACGCCAGTGTACTCCATCTACTGACACTGACACTCAGCCATTAAGGTTGAATTTCATCTATACACTACCATTCAAGAATTCCTTCAGCCCCAAAAAAGAGATTAAATAAAATTATCTGTGTATACTGCACATACACTCCAAGATATATACCTCACTGTCAGGATTGAATATCGAATTAGTTTCGAAACAAAATTTAAGACATATGTTCATCATGTTGCTTAAGATCTTTCGGCTGTCAAGGCCATCAGCAGCTTCATATTCTCCTGAGTCATTTGAAGAGAGCAAGCGACAACAGCTCATCTGCATACACGAACATGAGAGACCGAGCGCCAGGGGTAAAAAAAAAAGAAATAGCAAGGTGATGATTTTAGCCAAAAAAAGCGTATGGCAGACACTACTGAAGACGAAACATACTCGTACTTTACCGAAAGAGGTTTTATTAGAATAACGTTTCGCTCTCATTACAATGATAAAGCTCTAATAGAGATAAACGGTGTCCCAATAAATGCTCCTTCTTCAACGAGTGTCTTTGTCAAAACGTGTTTTACTGGACAAATTTTCTCTGGAATGTGAGCTATATAACACTGGGTTGGAATGTGAGCTATATCACACTGGGTTGGAATGTAAGTTATATCACACTGGGTTGGAATGTGAGCTATATCACACTAGGTTGGAATGAAAGTTATATCACACTGGGTTGGAATGTGAGCTATATCACCCTGGGTTGGAATGTAAGCTATATCACACTGGGTTGGAATGTAAGCTATATCACACTGGGTTGGAATGTAAGTTATATCACACTGGGTTGGAATGAAAGTTATATCACACTGGGTTGGAATGAAAGTTATATCACACTGGGTTGGAATGTGAGCTAATCACCCTGGGTTATATCACACTGGGTTGGAATGTAAGTTATATCACACTGGGTTGGAATGTGAGCTATATCACCCTGGGTTGGAATGTAAGCTATATCACACTGGGTTGGAATGTAAGCTATATCACACTGGGTTGGAATGTAAGTTATATCACACTGAGTTGGAAGGAAAGTTATATCACACTGGGTTGGAATGAAAGTTATATCACACTGGGTTAGAATGTGAGCCATATCACACTGGGTTGGAATGTAAGTTATATCACACTGGGTTGGAATGTGAGCTATATCACTCTGGGTTGGAATGTAAGTATATCACACTGGGTTGGAATGTGAGCTATATCACCCTGGGTTGGAATGTAAGCTATATCACACTGGGTTGGAATGTAAGTTATATCACACTGGGTTGGAATGTGAGCTATATCACCCTGGGTTGGAATGTAAGCTATATCACACTGGGTTGGAATGTAAGTTATATCACACTGTGTTGGAATGTAAGCTATATCACACTGTGTTGGAATATAAGCTATATCACACTGTGTTGGAATGTAAGTTATATCACACTGTGTTGGAATGTAAGCTATATCACACTGGGTTGGAATGTAAGCTATATCACACTGGGTTGGAATGTAAGCTATAGCACACTGTGTTGGAATGTAAGTTATATCACACTGGGTTGGAATGTAAGTTATATCACACTGTGTTGGAATGTAAGCTATATCACACTGGGTTGGAATGTAAGCTATATCACACTGTGTTAGAATGTAAGCTATATCACACTGGGTTGGAATGTAAGCTATATCACACTGTGTTGGAATGTAAGCTATATCACACTGGGTTGGAATGTAAGTTATATCACACTGGGTTGGAATGTAAGCTATATCACCCTGGGTTGGAATGTAAGCTATATCACCCTGGGTTGGAATGTAAGCTATATCACCCTGGGTTGGAATGTAAGCTATATCACCCTGGGTTGGAATGTAAGCTATATCACCCTGGGTTGGAATGTAAGCTATATCACCCTGGGTTGGAATGTAAGCTATATCACCCTGGGTTGGAATGTAAGCTATATCACCCTGGGTTGGAATGTAAGCTATATCACCCTGGGATGGAATGTGAGCTATATCACCCTGGGTTGGAATGTAAGCTATATCACACTGGGTTGGAATGTGAGCTATATCACACTGGGTTGGAATGTAAGCTATATCACACTGGGTTGGAATGCAATGAAAAGTGGTCGATATATAATATAACCAGAGTCTACATTAAAATATGTATATTGTACGAGCGTTCCTGTTTAAGAATCCTCTTAACAATTCTTAGAAGTCAGCTTTATAAAAGGATTCAAGCTGATTAAGGAATTCAGCTTAATACAATCTCGTTTTATACAGCAATAAATAATGCATTTTCCGAGAAAATGAACTGGGTAGTCAAGTGTGCATGGTAAGCAAATTGAAAATAATAGGTTACAAGCTCGTTAAGCTAATGTGATCATCTAACCAATCGCTTATTTTCGAGAAAACACAGGTAATATAGTCAGCGCCAGGATAGAAATGATGCGTCTTCCTTGGCTCAGTTTAATAGTCTTGGAATGCTTTAGGCAAACACCGTGTATGTGTGTGTGTGTGTGTGTGTGTGTGTGTGGTGTCTTAGTTCCGTTCATGTTTTGGAGTACTTTAGGAATATGAAGTGATTTTTGTTGTTCGAGAAACGGGAAACAGGAACACGAAGAAGCAACTGGATGATGAAATAAAAGATGAGCCACAGGGATCTTAGGAGGTATTTCTTCAACGTTAGATTAGTCAAAAAGTGGAACGTCCCAGACAGTGAAGTGCTAGAAGCAGGATCCTCCAATATTTTAAGACAATAGAGTTCTCCAAGAAAAGTAAACAATACCGACAAGATGTTGCACATGTGTCTTAACTTTCATCAATAGGGATCTCGATGACAGGAAAGAATGAATCCAGCGAAGGGGTGAGTCCACGAGCTACGACTCGACCCCCGCATAAGCATTAAAGTAACAAGACTTTGGTGAATATACATACATACCCACATAGGTATAAGATCGATAATGATAGAAAGGTGAGGCCAAGAGCTGTGGGTCGACCCTCACGACCACTTGATTCAGTCTTGCAGAAACTTTGGAGAAACTAGAAATATGTCCTTCCTTGTGAAACTTTCCTTATTTATCACTGACATCACACTCGGGTAATCCTTGTATTCGCTACAAGGAAAAACGGGATAATTACAATCTATTAACAAATTTTTCAGTCTTGCACTACGTTGTCTGGTGAAAACATTGAATTTGATTGTAAGTATTTCCACGCAGCAAGACGCTCATGGATACTTGAATTTTCAACTTACACGTAAAGTGCAAATATTAGCCAGGGTGCTGAGTGAGGATGAGTCCACACTGTGTGGCGGTTCTGGATAAGACAGACTTCTTCCAACACCTGTATCCTCTTCCCCAAGAATACAAATGAAGGGCATGGAGCGAGAAAGGCGCTAAACCACTCATCCCATTTAGGCTGCAGCAGTCACAAGCAGCGAAGGTGGATCTCGCTCTTATCGGTTCTCCTTTCAAAGGAGACTCTGTAGAACTCATCCTTTTACGTTCGGTACAGAGGTGCCTCCTGTGTCCAGACGGTGTAGCAGGGTTCATTATGATAATTCTGATCCATAATGATGCCTTTCTGACCCTAATGCAGAAGCTAATAACAAAGTATTTGAATTAGCAACCCGTCTGAGCAGTGTAGCCATGTAGGAGAACTCGCGCTCCAGTATAAAGCGCCTCGTGAACCAACTGTTGACAAAAAAAAAAACTTGCCCAGAATGTGTTAGTAAAAACCGGTCGACAGAAATCTGGAGCAGGTATATGACGTGGGGCATCTAGTCCCCAAAGTATATGAGGCGGGTATCTTGCCTCATTCCCTAGGTATATGAGGTGGGGTATGTTGCCTCATACCCCAAGTATTTGAGGTGGGGTATCTTGCCTCATACCCCGGGTAAATGAGGCTATAAGGCTGGCATCTGGCCTTACATTCTCGGTAAATGAAGTGAGGTCAGTTTCTAGCCACTCAAAAATCTTCCGTTTATTTTCAACGCAAAAACCTTTCCGAATGTTATCATGCTGGTTAGAAAAGTATGGGGGGGGGGAAGAGCTAAGTTTTCCATTCAAAATATATCTGAAAGAAAAAAAAACATTACTGACAAAAACGGAACAAGCATGACTTCGCCGCGCCTCATCGCTTAACTGACTTCCTGTTGACTTGGGTGTGTCTAACGATGACAGGTATTTACACGAAGACACAACGTTGAGCAGTAAGCAAAGCTTTCTCAAGTCTGCTTAGAGCTCAAGGGTGCCCATATAAAAGCTTGTGGTACGTACTTAAAAATGTTTATAAAAATAACCATAATTTTTAAAAGATGTGGACTAGTAAGCCTCTGTCAGATGACCAAAAGCTCCAGCTGTTGGTCATCATATGCCTAAGATCCGCGTCAGGAAACACTTGTCCTGTTTCCTGACCTAACCTAACCTACTTGTTTCTTAGACCACTTGGTTTCCTGCTGCAGAGACCATGTGACGTGACGCGGGACAATGATACTTGGCCCAAGTCTATGTTAACAGTGGTTTTATTATTTCCCTTCACTTTACTGTGAGGTTATCAAGATAGACCTAAAAAAATATTTGAGCGAATATATTATAGATAAGTGCAGAGAGAAGTATGTAATGAACTTATCTTATATTTCCCCAGCTCTCTCTATAGAGGTTCCTTCTGTTTTCTCAGTGCTCTTCTTGAAGCTTCAATTATTATTTTGCTTATGGCTTGTCTGTGAAGCAGCTTTCTCTTTTTTTTCATTGCTATGTTCATTTCAAACTACTTTTCAGCGCCTCTCTTTGCCCTAAGAAAAGAATTTCTGACCGTGCCTTGTTCTTGGACACTGGGTTAGAGCTAAACCTGCTCCATGCACTTGTGTTACGAAATTTTGCCATTATACAATTAAAACTAAGCCATGG